>NC_068410.1:11428283-11728283 GCF_023724105.1 Carassius gibelio
AACCAAAGAGAGACCATTTAGGCCTCATGGCCCTCGATAAAGGCCTGCTTTGGCTGGAGACATTACACAAACCCCTGCGCCATTCCACACAGGGCCTGGATCTCAAGGGCCCTTCACATTTCAAAACCACTACACCCCAAGCGCAGCCACCTTTTGTGCGCAAGAGCAGCAGAAAAGAAAAGGAATTTGAACAGGAAGCAGCCTGAAAACCCATAATGGTGCTTCTGATGGACAAAGACGAGGAGCAGAGGAAGAAAAATCTTAATGAATTTAGCATCTTTCCAAGAAGGACACACTCGGTCTCGGTGCACTTTTTAACCCCTCACTAAATCAAACCCCCGACTCGGCCGTGGACACGCACACAAACAGCCGGCGTCACGGCGGCAAAGCTTAAGCCCTGCAAAAGCAGACGCCTCGCACGGGATGATGTGAAACTCAGTCGCCGCATGACGTCAACCCGAGTGTGGCAGGCTTGGCCGAAACCCTCAAGAATGGCACGTCCGAGAGCGGCAAGGCGCCTGGCCAGTCAAAACGATCCTGCTTATGGAGCAGTCATTTGATTAATGACTCATGTGTGATGGCCTGCGCAGTGATACATGACAAGCCAATGGAAAGAAGATCCATCAATGCAAATCCACAGCCGTCGCAGGCCTAACTCCAAGAGGCCGGCTGGGTCACCCTCTGTCACCTGACCCTTCTGTTCGAGCTCACTCCGCTCCATTTGCATTTTCTTCTAATGGCACAGACCTGGTCGCCCTGTCACTGATATCTTGTTTTTCTCCCCCAAGCTGTTCAATTTGCATCTGATAAAGCAATGAACACAAGCGATCCATCTAAGCTGACGCTTTCCATTCGTTATTTGCTTCATTTGCACACATAAACCTAAAAAAAAAACAACAGTCGTACGCAAACATCGCCCCATTTTAATCGCATTGCCAATGAAGTGAATTTAAAAAAATGCAACCCCGATGGCCGCCAATGCGAATATCGTTCTCAGGGACAGAATATCGCAGGGCGTTCCAAAGTGTCAACCGCTGAGAAATCGCCAGGCTTTAGGAGCATCTGCGGAAGACTTGAATTCCTAGAAAAAAAAGTTGCGCTCTCCCGGTTTGGGAATACTTTGATATATTCTGTTTCACCCATTCATGTCTTTTGCGCTCGTCCAGGTTTCCCAGACATGCTCCTGTAAGAGCGTAGTTCACAGGAGGTAGGGATTAGGACGGGAGGGGAGGAGAAAAAAAAATGGGATGAGTGGAGAGGAAAAGGAACAATGGCGGTACCTCCGCACTCGGGGGAAGGTGCCGTCATGTCAAGTCTGCCTGTGCCAATTCCCAGAGCTATCATTATTAAAATACACACTTTGAAAGGAGGAGTACTACAAGTGGAAAGTGGGGTGGGGGTGTGGGGGGGGGTAAGTAAAGTAAAAGGAGAGGCCAGAAAGCGCCGGATAAAAGCAATCCCGGTGGACAAAGTGAAAACAAATTAAAAGAACCATTATAAAACACAGATGCTGCAAAGAAAATAAACTTCACAAGATTTACTGTTTTCAGAAGAAATCAGACATTGGTGGAAAAGTCATTTCTGGTTGCCTCTGCTTTCACAGTATCTGCTCGCTGCTATTTTCGGGCTTGCAGTGAGGTCAAGCCAGCCTATGTGAAAATGGCCAAGTGCCAGTCTTTTCCCCAACCGCCAGTGAATGGGAGTGCTTTTAAAGTGACAGCAGAGTTTTTTTTTTCCTCGCAAAGTTTTTTTTTGGGTTGTGCGGCATCCGCTTTAATGAGCAGAAACATTATATGAAACTTCCTGCTATTACCAGACATCGAGTATTTTCACCATAAGACTTCAAACTGCATTAGAAATTGGTACGTTTTCAGTTTCCCCTTGTGTGCTGATTTCACTTCAGAAGTCGTCGTATGATTACGAGCCATTACATCATAACCGAAATTATTCACTGCTGTATAATAGCAATACACGAACACGCAAAAGCATTCAAGCATGTAATTTATTAACCAAACTACATCCGAACGGCTTGCTACGGGGCTGTCTGAAATCAGATCCAATAGTTTACAACATGTCAGCATTTACAGCTCATCAGAGGAGCACCTTGGTGACAGCGAGAATCTACACTCTTCTGTGGCTCAGATAACAGCCTTACTGAAACCATATGTGAGCGAGTTTGTTTGCAAGGCGATGTGTGTGCGAGAGGATGTTTCACCTCAGACGAGCAGACTTTGCAAACGGTGCATGAGAAGATGAACAGGAAGGCATCCGCAGACTCAATCAATGCACCTCGGCATGTGGCTCTGATCAGGAGCACGTAATCTGATCATGTCAATTTACTTCTGGGTAAGTGGGAACCATATTCTCTCCTCCCAGTCATGAACGCTGCAGTGTCATTTCAGACATGTCTAAATGAAACCCTATGCTGGTCTGTCAGAGGGGGAAAAAAGGAAATGTTTTAGTGAATAAGCTCAATTCAAAGCACCAGGATGTCAATCAACTCGCTGCCTGATAGCATGGTAACAGCTATAGACACTGAGGGGAATATTCAAACTACTGGTTGAGGAATATAGCATCTACAATAAGAAATTAAAAACCAGACGTTCCATCATTAGTTACTAGTCTTGATTTGACAATATGGTAAAAACATGCATATCCAACAGCTGTTTCAACCACAAAATAGGCAATATAATCCCTTTATTTGCTTACCATAAAATTATACTGTGTAAACAGAAACATATCAGTGTTTTCATTTCCTCAGTGCAGTTTGTGGTTTCGGTGTAAGTTACACATAAAAAAGCCTGACAAAGAAAAAAAAATGTACTCCATGTAAATGTACTCAACCACCAAAGCTTATAACGCACATCTTAATGAGATAAAATATATAAACACAATATACAGAATTATTAATATTTCAAAGAATCATATCAGAGTTGCAGACAGCAAGAGGAAGAATGCTGCATTGCTTCAGCGTACAGAGAAAATTTCACCGTGGGACAGTGCAGGGTCCCAGGTCATGAGAAGTGTCAAAAACACAGTTCCTCACAGTGGGAAAGGACAGCACATCATCATGGCTCACTCTGCCTGATAAAGACACACCAGCCCACTCAAAAAGTTTTTGCATGAGAGCAAGACAAACAAAAACAAAAAAAAACATACCAGGCCACCCAGGCCAAACAACAACAACAGTCTCAATGAGATGTTTACATTCACCGTGCCAGGGGAAAGACAAAGCTGCAAGAAAAAGACTGGAAACCTGAAAAGGAAAAGTTTTCTAAAACAGATTTAAGATCAACATTAAGCATTAAAATGATTAAAATGTCCTGTAAAATGGAATATGATCAAACAACAAATATGTATGAATATATAAAGTGCAACTGTTAAAACTGCTATATCTTCTGGGAACAAAACAAGCATACTGTATATACACTGCCGTTTTTAAATGTCTCTTATGCTCATCAAGGCTGTATTTATTTGATCACAAATACAGAATATTATTTCAATTTCTAATCTAGTATATTTCTATTTCTAATTTAGTCTTAATAAAAATACTGCAAAAAAATCAAAATACTGAGAAAATCACCTTTGAAGTTGTCCAAATAAATACTTAGCAATGCATATTACTGATCAAAATTTAAGTTTTGATACATTTACGGTAGTACATTTACAAAATATCTTCATGGAAAATGATCTTTACTTAATATCCTAATGATATTTGGCATTAAAGAAAAATCTAAAAATATAGCGACTTAAGACTAAAGGTTTTGTTGTCCAGGGTCACATATTGGTTTTGTGTTTTAATATTATTCACTTCTGTTGTCAAAGCTGAATTTTCAGCATCATTACTCAAGCATTCAGTGACACATGATCCTTTAGAAATCATCATAATATGCCGATTTATTATCAATGCTAAAACAACAGTGCTGCTTCAGTTTTTTTTTACTGATTTTGAAACTTTTTTTCTGGATCCTATTATGCAAAAATTTAAACGGAACATAATTTACTTAATTAACGGAACATAATTACTTTTTATCCATTAAGACATCCTTGCTGTATAAAAGTATTACTTTTAAAATTATTATTATTCATTAAAGAATCATAAAAAAAGTATCACAAGTTTCAAAAAACATGGAGCAGCACAACTGTTTCATATATAAATCATCATATTAGGATGATTTCTGAAGCATCGCGTGACACTGAAGACTGGAGTAATGATGCTGAAAATTCAGCTTTACATCACAGGAATACATTTTATTTTAAAGTATATTAAAATATAAACTGTTATTTAAATTTCAAAAATATATCACAAAATAACAGGGCTTTTTCTGTATTTTTGATCAGTAAAAAATAAATAAATCTTATTGATCCCAAACTTTTGAACACTAATGTGTTTTGAACACTAATGTGTGTGTGTATGTATATATATATATATATATATATATATATATATATATATATATATATAGATAGATAGATAGATAGATAGATAGATTTTTTTATTTTCAATCCATTTAAAAAAATAAATAACAGATTTTTATTTTCAATGACATTTAAAAAAAATTATAATAACAGAATGATATTCACAAATGTGAAATTAAATAATTTACAATAAAAAAGGTTAAAAAAATATAGTCAAAGATGACCAATAAAAAGCCACAACAAATCATTTATCTTTAAGGCATAAGTCGGGGAGACCATTCATAAAATTCAGGACAAATTACAGAGTAACGCTGGCCCTTTTGCTGGATTAGATTTATATCAAGACAAAACGTAGAGGCATGATTCAGGCCTAAATATTTTTCCTTTCTCTGCCAATGGAGTGAAATAAGGTCCTTCATTTGAAACAGGCCTGTCAACAAAAAGCTGAGAACACAGCGCCACACAGAGGCCTGGACCGGTACTGCGCTACACAATAGGACAAGACTCTGTAACCAGAGTAATAAATCTTCAGGACAGGGAATCTGAATGAGACCGTAGATGATGCAGAGTTGTGGTATGTTAAAACAAGAGCGGCACTTTGATGCCTGGGCTGATTGCACGTCTGTTGTTTTGTGAGCGGAGGAGCTGAGCTTTATCTTTGAGAGCCGGAGAGCCGCTGTGAAGCCGTGATGGAATTTAAGAGTGTGTGTGTGTGCCACAAACAAGGGAGGAGGCAGTTTGTGATTACAGAGAGTGTTTGCTGGCCCTGCCCGTACAGATCAGATCAACTCATCTGGCTGCATGTCCGACAGACACACAGAGACACACACACACACACACACACACACCGAGAGAGAGAGAGAGAGAGAGAGAGAGTAAACAGAAGAGATCTGATGGTTGTAGATGATTCAGCACAGGACTCAGTGACTGTGACACACGCTTTACCGCCACACTCGACACGAAAGCAAAACTTATAATCTGCTCTAAAGGCACTACAGCCCAACAACAAGATGAAAGAATATTAAATCCCATATTTCAAATGCAGATATCTGGATTATGTTATACACAAATACACTGGGCTCCAAAAGTCTGAGAGCACTAATGACAAACTATCTTTCACTGCAAATTACATTATAATATTTGAGTGAAAAAGTTCAATAATTTAATCAATTATTTTCAGAGTAAATTACACGGTTATTAATGTCTGTGTATTTTCTCTTATCTTCATCAAGGGTACATTTATTTAAAAGAGTCACACTGTATTCATTCACTACAGTAAAATTGGGGAAATATTATTGCAATTTAAAGTAACAGTTTTCTAATTTAATATATTTTAAAATGTCAGTTATTCTAATCACGGAAAAGCTGAATTTTCGGTAGCACTTTATTTTACGGTCCTGTTCCTCGTGTACATACTATGTACTTATTATAGTAAGTACAATAACTATGTAATAACTAGGTACTGACCCTGAAGTAGTTACCTTGTATTACTACAACTTTCTTAGATAAATACACTGTAAGTACACGTACTGTAAAATAAAGTGCAACCGAATTTTCAGCATTATTACTTAAATATTCAAATTATTATTAATAAATTAAATAAGTAATTGAGAACGTATAAAACAAGTATATAACATGTGAAAAAGATGCATTTAAAGAGTGGAATAAATGCCATTTAGATTTGATCCGTGTCAAATTAATAACCACAGCGTTGAGCTTTTTTAAAACAGCTTGCTCCAAACAACATTGCGTCATCAGTTCTGCAAAAGCATCCATGTCTGGCTGTCTTTGCTTTAAGATGATGAATGCTGTAAACAGGGGTAGTTACTGATAAAACAAGCCTGAAACCCAAACAAGCTCAAAGGAAGTATCCCGTTAACTCAATAACAGCGAATTAACAGCTTCCTGTTGCACCTTGTTTTTCCTTACAAAATATTCAATGAACATACGCAAAGAAGAAGACCACTATGTTTTGTCAAACTAACACTGAATCTCCTGTAAGCTCAAAGCTAATGTGAGCGCCTCAGTCCAGACAAAGCTTTCCATCGGACTCCTCACATCCTCGTGCACGACTGACACCGAGCTTAACCGCTGCGGAGCAAAGCTACCAAAGCTACATGTACCCTAAACACTCTGTTACGCTTCAAAAAGCATTTTTCTTTGGCTTTTGTTCAGTTATAGATAGAAAAGGCAGACGGACAAAACAACTTAGCAGAAATCAGCACCAAAACGAATGAATTAACAGTCTGTTAGCACTGAACAAAGAAGGACTTGTTGATTTATCTAACAATGCCATGAAGCTAAGGCGAGGGGATGTGGCTCCTAAAATAGATAGAAACAAATCCACAATTAAACTAGGAGAGAAGAAAGCCCGATTGTGGTTTCTATTTTTACAGAGTGCCAGCTCTGAAGGATGTGTACTTCTCTAGTTCCTTCCCTAAATCAATGAGTTGTCACAGGAGACAATTGCCAGTCTGCTGTTGTGGCTACTGCTCTGCAGCTTTTCTTATCAATCATTTATTTCTGCCGCCTCCGTTCATGCCCATGGACCCAAAAATGAACAAAACCGACGGAAAAGCAAACGGAAAGTGACGCTGATAGCCTTTTCTCTTTTTGTGTCTGATAACTAATCATAGCGGAAAAGGATTTCAAAGTGTGACAACCACAAAAACAATTTTGCTGATTTTACGCTGATTTAAAGTGTAGTTTCCTAGAGAAGGAAAACACAAAAAAAATAATTTATTTGTTGAAATAATATTGTCTTTATATTGTTTAGCAAATCAACAAGTGCAACAGTTTGGGGCTGGTAAGATTTTTTACCTATTTTTTTACCTATATATATATATATATATATATATATATATATATATATATATTTTTTTTTTTATACTTTCATCAAAGATTAATTAAAACTGATAGTAAAAACTTACATAAAAAAAAGATAACCATTCCAAATAAATGCTGTCCTTTTGAAGAAAAAAAATACACTGCATCATGCTTAACACAAAAATATGAATCAGCACAACTGTTTTCAACATTGACCATAATAACAAATGTTTCTTGAACGCCAAATCAGCATATTAGAATGATTTATGAAGGTTCATGTGACTGATGAAAATTCAGCTTTATCATCAATGGAATAAATAACATTAGAAATTATGTTCAAACAGAAACGGTCACATCAACCTTCAAATAAATACAGCTAATTGTGAATGTATGAAATTTCAATCAATTCAAATAATTAAGAAATTATTTTATTGCAATTCAGTTTATTAAACAAATGTGTCATTAGCAAAACAAATGTTAAGGAAAGTGTGATTGCAGTGCACTGAAATATAATGTTTAAAAATATAATAAGAGAACAAGAAAGAGAAACTGAATGTCTGGTTTGAAAATAAAGCAAACATCTCCAGCAGGATATGTGAGTGGCTCAAGCATTCCACTCCAAGTATGAGCCCATAGGAGAGGCCCTCAGGGAGCACGGAAAAGTGCAGACCACTTTGTCTCCCTTTCTCCCCCACACCGTTTCATCTTAATTCAAAAGCCACATCCTGCTATCCTCCCATCTTTTGGCTTAAGGAATTATGGAATGATCTTTGAGGTTATAAAATCCGGACAGTCCAAGGTTTGCCTCTAAGGCATATGAGCTGCCTCAGACTTCTGTTTCTTAGATTCCTCCATCCTGTTCCCAGTACAAAAAAATGTCACCTCAGAAGCCTGTTGTCAAAGTATCTCATCGGGCTCAAGCTGACAGGACTAATTGTTGACAGGTGCTTCTAATGCCTGGCTTTGAAAAGCGAGTCTGATTTACGACAGGGCTTCTGAGGCCCACTTTCATGGCTGCTGGTAACCATCCCTACACGGGACGCCAAACATTCCGGCCATGTGATGTCACAGCTTTGCTCAAAGTGAAAAAAAGTTATCTATATTGTTTTTAAGACTGTCAAAAGTCACTCAAATTAATTATATGATTATTTTTGCATTTATGCATTTAGCAGATGCTTTTATCCAAAGCAACTTACAGTGCATGCAGGCTATAATTTTTTTTACTAGTATTTTTAAAATGAAGAAGAGGAGGAGGACTAAGAAGGAGGAGAATATAATAAATTATATGTGTAAAAAAATGCATTTAAGTCAGTTATTTCTGTTTTGCTGTAGTGTGCCAGTAGGAAATATTAGTTTATATTTCCAAACATTCATTTTGCCATTAATTGTAATAATACGTTTTTTTGTTTTTTTTTGCATGAGGAGTCTGACAACAGCCAGTGCTCCACACACAGAGATCTGATCTAATCATCATCAAATCTGTCTGGAATAACATGAAGAAACAGAACTAACGGAGACAGACTTAATCCAGAAGAACATCTTCAAGATGCTTCAAGAAACCTCCCTACAGGTGGAGCAGCAGTCAAATAGATTTTAATGCTTAGACCTGTAATCAGATAGGGATAAAAGCAGAATCTAAAAATATTAAAGGAATATATAATAGTAAATTATATTTATATAGTCCATAACATGTCAGTTTTTACTTAAAAAATGTGATGTTGAAAATCAGCAAGAAGCAATGCAGTAGTCAAACAGATTATTTTGGCACAGTTTTCTCAGGCTTCTAAATTGTATATAAAAATATATTTTTTTAAACTTTAATTTAGTAACCTTTTTTTGAAGCAGTATAGTGTCAAAAGGCGCAATCACAAGTAACCCCTGAATGGCCAGGATCTACTTACTCCATTTCAAATTAACTTGGTGAAAACTAATTAAAGAAACATAAATGTATGAAAAAATGTCAATATTACCTATTTGAATTTTTTAATTTAATATGTTACTAAAAATACATAGTCCAGAGTAATTAAATAAACATTTATAATTTTCCATCTCAGTAGGTTTTCAACAGATCATCTACTAACTTACTAACTTACTACTAACTTATGAACGATTGCAGAAGTGCAAGAGGTGCATAATGTTTCCCCCCCAAAAAAACAAGTGTTTGCTAACCATGCAGTGGTGATCCAGATGGGCTACTAGAGAGGCCAGGAATGGGGCTACACCGGCCGCCCTGTTTGCTGCTCAGCTCTTGCTCGATCTCCTCCAGTCCGGCACTCTTCTGGAAACGGCTCATGCGATTGACCACACGTGGAGACATGTGCGTGCGTGCACATGGCGCTCCACCGTACGGATTGATGGGAAAGACATGAGAGGTACCTCGAAGTGTACTGATCACCACCCAGCGGCAGTCGTGGCTGAAGCAGATGTCCTGCACCTAGAGCAAGGGTAAGAAAACACAAAGGAAAGAAGCTCAAAACCAGTTTCAGATATGAGTTGAACAATCACCATTCAAATGTATGAAATCACCATTACAGGAGTGTAGGGTCTTGAGTAAACTGTATGAACAATACAGTAATGCCTTTCCTTCAAAATCGGGCTTAAAGTCAGAATGTAACAGGAGGTAGCAGAGGACATTATTATTCTTTGCTTGGTTGGAACAGCAGCTAGGCAAATTCTTTTTTTTCTCTATTTGCTTTTCTGTTTCTGCCATGAGATGACTGAACACCTGAGAAGAGATGATGCCAACCCCTCCAAGGACCTCAGATGACGATAACCCTGAACCAACATATAAACTACCACATTTTTCTACTAGTTTGATCACAAGTTCTAATCGTTGCAGTTAATAGTGTTCACCGTTTGTATGAATACATGTCAGTAACTAATTTTTTACTGTCCATTTCTGCTAAATGGAAATCATCTTGTCAGTCACCACTGATAAACTACTCCTAAATGTAAAGTAGAAACTTTCCTTTTCTTTGAATCTGCTTTGTTTGCAACGATTTGTATCATGAAAGGCACTATACAATGATGATTTGAAACATGAATTTAATTGAATTGAACTGGGCCATACATTCAAGTTAAACATTATCATAGGAAAGAAAAGTAGTGTGGACTTGGTTCTATCCATTGGTTGTTGATTGGATGAAAGTAGATCTGAAAGCAAGATTTCAATCGAAGAAGAGGACTAAATTATTGGAGAAGTCTGCCCCACACTGACAGAGTAATATTTTAATTAAAATTACTAGGATAAATTCATATATATATATTATTGCCTATTATTGCATTTTAAAATAACAGTTTTCTATTTTAATATACATTAGAATATAATTTATTGCTGTGAAGCAAAGCTGAATTTTTAGCATCATTACTCCAGTCTTCAGTGTCACATGATCCTTCAGAAATCATTCCAATATGATGATGTTATCAATGATAGAAACAGTTGTGCTGCTTAATATTTTTTTGGGACCTGTGACACTTTTTTCAATATTCTTTGATTAATAAAATGTCAAATAAATAAATAATAATAATAATAATAATAATATTAATAATAATAAAATCAGTGTTTATTCAAAATAGAAATGTTACAATATAATTCAGCAAGGATGTGTTAAATAGTTAAAGTGATAGTAAAGACGTATATTGTTAGTAAAGATTTTTATTTTGAATAAATGCTGTTCTTTTTAATTATTTATTCATCAAAGAATAAAAAAAAGTTTCATAGGTTCCAAAAAATAAAATATTAAGCAGCACAGCAGTTTCAGCACGGATAATAAATCAGCATATTAGAATGATTTCTGAAGGATCATGTGTCATGTAAAAGACTGGATTAATTGCTGACGGAAATTCAGCTTTGCTTCACAGCAATAAATTATATTTAAAAATATATTAAAATAGAAAACCAATACTAGAAATTGCAACAATATTTCATAATATTAAATAGTTTGAGCCTTGATGAGCAAAAGAGACTTCTTACTGATCCAAAACTTTTGAATGGTGGTGTACATATTAAAAACTGAAATGTATGCAGGGATGGATGAATCATTGACAATAATAATCACTAACATACATTTAAGTTTAATTTAATGCCAGCTTTAAGTAATGCAACCTGAATTCTGTTTGAATTCTCTCTGGTGCTAGTCATAAGAAAGTTTCTGGCAAAGATAAACAGATAACATCTCTAAAAAATGTGTTACGAAACACTTGAGGGCAATGAGAAAGAGGTATTGGTAATCACACCTAGGCAATGGGAAGTGGTTTCGGAACCTATCACCAGATCTTGAGAAATGGCTTGAAAAACCTGAATATCTAACCTGGCTTTTGTATTTATAAACATCTTAAAATAAATGAACTACGAAACTGTAACAGTGTGTCCTATGCTTCTTGTGTTTACCACTCTTATGTTCAGTCTAGGCTATTTTTAAATGGTTGGTCTGTGTATGTATGCATCAGATGGGTAGAAACATGATGTTTTTCCAGCATCTTGCTTCATGAGCATGGTTTTACATGACAGCGTCTTGAAATCCTTTTCTGTTTTTGAATACAAGAACATGCCCTGTGTGAATGAAGCTCAATGATTTGATGGTAGACCTTCTCCAAGACACTTGGCTTTACCATACAGCACTCTGCCATCAGCAAGATTCAGCTAATGGCTTTTTTACAGCACTTTTTATGGATAGCCATCAGCTACTGGAATGCAGCTGTCTGGAGATCGGTCTGATTCTAGATCATTCTGCTCTATCGGTCTCAGATCAGGCTCACGCTGAATACGCCAACTCAGAGATGAGCAAATGAATTGAAATCAATGACTATTTCCTGTTCAGGGATGACGCCACTCCAGAGATTTTCACCTGGAGGTGTAAAAATAAGATTTCGGTGACCAAAGACAAGGACTGAGATCTATAAATTGGTTAATCAGACATAAATCAAATGAGCTGTTTGGTCAGTCATGTGCTGCTCAGAACAGCTAAAACAGTGTACGGCTTCAGGCAACGCAGCCTGGTGGGTTATTTACCTTCACGCACACAAAGGTCAGTCCGGAGCAGGCTGGGAGTCAGTACAAGCACAGTCAATCAGCCAGCCAGATAAGGCCGGGTGCCTGCGTCCGCCCACAAGGCATTATCACTCCTTTTATTTGTTCTGCTCAAGATAATGCGTCTTGGAGGGTGCTTGCTTTCTGCAGTTTGTGCTGTTTACAATGCCAGATCAAAGCCAATGCATGACCAGGCAGCAAACCTGGCATGAGCCGGTGACAGATTAACCACCTTTCTCATCTCAGCGGAGCTGCGGGCCACCTCGGCCCTGTGCTCACAGAGGAGGGAAAATGAGAATGTTTTACACGCTCGGTTCCAGCTCTTTGCCATGCCTGGAGGTGCTGGGTAAAGCAATCACACCTTCAATATAAGGAGCAGGAACGAGAAGAACTTAAACTTCACCCACGGGCCAGTAACCGGCTGGCCTTTTCCCACCTGGCTCAGAGTGCATTTGAAGGGTAAAGGGACAAAGAGAATTGGGAAACCATAAAAACATTAATAAATAAGCGCAATAGGAGTTAAAAACGACAAGTCTTTCTTATAGACATAACATTTGACTGTGTTTCTGTTACATGGCACTCATAGGCGAATAACGTACAGTTTTTATTCCACTGCAGTGTTAATATTTGTCATGTAATGAAGGATTTAAATTGGGAGAAATATGTCTGGCATGCTTTTAGACATCGAACGTGTCAGGGAGACTGCGAGAGTGTGAGCCTACGAACTAGAGCAGAGATCAGGTTTGTGTGCATATCCAAACATGACACTGGCTGAGTAAGTAAGGGTCTAGGCCCTTTCGGAATAAATATTAGTTCTACTTAAGCAAATAAAACCTTACGATTTGCCAACTGAAGGAGATATTGTGGTGGAACAGCTGCAAGGCTAAATGGACGAAACAGCATTTAGGAGAGAGGAAAACTAAATCACTACAGTTATTCCCCAAACTGATTTGTGCAAAAACCCAATAGATCACAAAAGTAAATTAAACTTTAAAGCACCCAGATAGATTACCAAGGCTTGGCAGATGCTAATGATCAGATCATGTCCTTAGATGTCCGCTTCAACTATTCAACCTGAGTAACATTACATAAATAAATAAAAAAACGTGGATTTGACCATCTTGTATTGGTCTAAAATACTAACATACATAAACCAAAATAAATAAATAAATGGATTGAAGAATGATCAATATGATTGATCAAATATATTTTGAGGCCACTGTACATTGCCTTAACCTAACTAGTAACCAAGTAGTAAATAACTTAAAAAATAATAATAATAATTAATTAAATATTTATATAAGTATAATAATATTTAAAAAATATTAAAAAGACTTAAAACAGTAAATAAAAATAAAATAAAATTAGACATTCAAAGTGAAAAAATAATAAAATAAAAAGAATATATGGATTAAATAAATCTAAAGAATAATAAATAAATAAAAATAACTAAAATAAAATAAAATTAGATTAAAAATTTAATTAAACAAAATAATAATAATAAAAAAAAAAATTAAAAAAAATGTGGGTCTTCAAATCATGTGACTTCAATAGAGATGTGTTGTTACTTTTCCAAGCAATCAAAACTGCCAGGTGATACTAACGATTCTAGTTTTCACAGCAGTAAAGAAGCAATTGTGTTCTAGCCGTAAATTGTAAACTATATTTTAAGTTGTTTAAATTCTGCATAAATGCAACAAACATCTGGCCAACTGGATGGACAAATTCCAAAGATCAATTCTGTTTAAAATAACGCCAATAGTTGTTCTAAATTCGTAATTTATAAAGCTGGGAAGAAATGGGAAAATTCCGGAGCCTATGTTCAGTTCTGCCAAGGGCCTATTTCCAGGGATTAAAGAGAGAGTGGTGTAAAGTCACAAGCGCGACCATATTGTCCCAGTGGGAATGTCCTCTCGTCCAGGACCTCATAGCCTAAGATATGGTAGATGTTACAAGCCCCAAGCTTGACCCCAAGGTGCAAGAGTAAAAGCTCCGGTCAGGAACACAATCTAAGCTCTCACGAGCAGTCTGAGGTATTTTTAGCAACTTTTCTCTTTTTTTGCAGCCTTGGTGATTGAAAACACATTGGCAACACTAATAGTTTCAGGTCTTCGGATTCCAGAGTGTTGAAAACTGAACATGGGAGCCACAGGGGAGGAAGTTTTAGAATAAGCAAAGACTAACTGCTGAGAGCACAAATATCTCACATGGATCCACGTCAATGTGTTTTGAACTGGGGGCAAAAGTTCTCCAGGTACAAAAAAATGAATGCGCTGTGAATATGGAAAAGCCCTGATGCACTTAAACTTTAGTTGGTGGACAGTTGAACAGTAACTAGATCTTCAGATTACAGTTACACTCATATTTTTTCATGTATACCGCTGTAGCAAGGGACTATGTATCTAATAGTCATGTTAAAGATCAATCAGATGGGTCATACCCACACTCTTTGTCTAACATACACTTGCCTACATACTACAAAAAAGCCTGAGACAGCAGTACTGTGTTCTGGAGCTCAGTGGTACCAAGTCTTATGTCTCTTGACAGTATTTAGATAACACGCAGGGATTCACCGACGATGAAAAGCATGTTCAAATTGCACATTTCCAGAGCCATGCAAGCACAGGCAACCGTAAACAGTTGTGGGTGGCCCACAAAGACTTTAAATGATTATGCTAATGATTAAAAGAGTCCGGAAAGGCAATATTTCATCTCAATAACTCCCCCGAAAACAGCCTGAGTGTACATAGGCATGTGCGTGTGAGCAAGGGATGGAACAAGGAGCTTTGAAGTTTGAATTAATATCCCACACTATCCATGTATTAGCTGAACGAAAGACGGTTTCTTTTTGTTGTTGATACATCTTCCATTTGGAGGATACAAGTTTATGAGTTTGTTCCATAACAAACTGCGCTAAAAGGACAGAGCTGAAAGTAAAGCTTTTATGTAAATGTGCGTGCATGTGTGTTCTTACCTTAGCCTCAGTCTCTCCTCTGTGAAGCGTGTATAGATGATGAACTGCACTCTGGGAAGACGCCCATGGGTGAGTCAAGATTTGGAAAACGTGGAAGTCATGGCCAAGGGTGTCTGCAGTCACCAGTAACATACCTGTAGATCAGAAAAAGAAAAGTGTCATATATGTCACCACAGTACGCCGTCTTAGCACAACTAAAGTATTTGTGAAATAGGGAGTGATGAATTGAGGGCTGTGATTAATTTAAAAATAAAGTGACATATCTAATCACAGTTTTCTGAGATTAAATGCAATTTATTACAATGATAATATAAAAAATGTAAAGTTTCGGAGCATCATGATGAAAAGCACATACTTAATATAATATAGCAATAAGAATTGGGATAAAACATTAGCACAGCCTCAGGAAGAATGGAAGAAATATCATATATATACACAAGTGGAAAGTAATATAATGCTGGATTAATATGGATCAGTCAAAGCAACCAATGCAGCATTTATTTACTGAGGCTACAGAAATGTTTCTCCATGCTTTTTAAGTCTCCAACCCTTGTTACATTTTCTTGAGGTTTACCATGTGGATTTGAGAACTGGTGATGGGATAAAACTTAATTCAGTCTTTCTGAATTGTGGCCTAGTGATAGTCCATGTTCATCGATCAATGAAAGTGGCAGGAAGTGCCACTCTAAATATATATATAAAAATCTCATTTAAACATGTACTTGCTTAAGTGCACCAATTCTGGGCTTATACTGAGAAGAGCATACTGCAAGTCAAAAACGATGGCACCCAGACTGGCGTCAAGTACTGAGCATTTCATGAGACACGTTTACATGGTTGTAAAGGGTAATCGTATTCCACTGCAATTTGTGTTCTAGAATTAACTGCATGCCAAGATCTTCCCTCAGCTGTCCGGGCCAAAGAGTATATGGATCCGTTTTAAACACAACCGCAGGAGAACCCAAGTGGAACCTCTGATGACAGGGCCTCTCATTTTCCCACTTTCATTTGAAGTTCGTGAAACTACAGAAAGTATAAGCTCTTACTGTAAACAACACACTTACTAAACCACACTAGAAAAAAAAAAACCTGAAGTGAACCTTCATGGCAACGCAATGCCGCATACAGCTTATTCCTAAAAACAGTGTGACAGCTCTACAGGCTATTTTCCACACACATGAAAGTCTGGTCACTACCGCTTTGGAAAGTTTCTCCAACACTACGATTAAGATGGATTTAGCCGCTGGCTCTCGATCTAACTGCTGTAATTTAGGATGACAATAATTAGTGAATTTCCAATGCTGAATCTCTAAAGCCGAGTTCACAAAGGGGTCTGATTTGTGGCAAGCAGTTATTGGGTGGTCTGACAAATCTAAAAAGGAGGATATTGTCCGAAGATCAGACGAACTCCCGCACACATGACAATGGAACAGCGCCCGTTCTAGATGAGCTCATCTGTCCTATTTCTGCCCACGATATTTTCATTTTCACACTTAGGAATAGCATCTGCTTTAGGTGTGGCTTTGCCATCTCATTGAGCGGTAAGACAGGAAGCAAGGGGGATGGGTTGCGGCAGAAAAGGAAGGGTCACGCTGAGATTGTGCCTATGAAAAAGAAAAACAGAGTCGGCCAGTGAATTAGACAGCGGTTAGCTATTTATGCTGTATCAGAAGACTAAACCAAGTTACGGCCTGGCCATAAACTAACCCACGCCCCAAATGAGGTGCCAAGCCACAAGAAGCATTTGCGTCAACTGGGAATACATGGAAGAGAGTGCCTTCTAATTATAGAGGCTACAAACGGAAGCGCAGAGTGATTAGGAGTTTAGGCGCTGCGGTATGTTTATCTGGGAGCTTCCTCTCCCTCACCCCGCCGCCCTGCCGCTCTCGCGCTCACCCTGGCTTTGACAGATGAGGCTTGGCCAGCTTGTTGGGACACAAGTTTGCTGATGGTACACTCTGTTCTCCAAAAGCCAGTGGAGAATGGAAAAGCGATGGGGCTTTTGTGGCCTTGTTGAAATACAGGGCCTCGCGACGAGGCGTCAGTTGGTTGGCCTGTGGGAAGCTAAATTAAAAAGAGAGCTTCTCTGTGCTGGTAAGCAGCCATAAAATTTCAGGAACCTGAGATGTTAAAGCAATTTTTGACACATCCTATTTATAACATCTCGATGTCAAGGCAAGAGAGTAATTTATGTCTTTTAACGAGAAATTATGTGAGTGAATGGGGGTTTTGTGTATTTGAGCTACCCAACGGACCAATGAACCAAGCTGTATAATTCATAATGGGAAATGCCGTTTTCAAAAAGCATCAGTGTCTAATTCTGTGGGTGAGTGTTTTAGTCATTGCAGTAAAACAAAGCTCTTTAGCTTAAAAAGTCATTGCTCGGCTACAAATTGGGTGCACTGCAAGAATAGTGTCCCAATAAAGTCTTGATTCCCACTCTAACTGTATATAAATATATGTATATATACATAATGTATATTGAAAAAAAAAAAACTCGTGCACTACATTTTTGCAATACTTAACAATTTTTTGTGTACTTCGAAATGGTGCCCAGTAAAAAAACAAAACAAAAAAACACAAAAACAAAGTTTTATTGTGTTTGTCGATTTGTATTTCACAGCTACTAAAGTTGAAAGTCATCAAAAGCAGTTTACTTCTGCAAGTTAGGTTGGCCTGCGTTTATATGAACTGCAAAACATTGCAGACATAAAGTAACCCAGATTATCCTTTCAAGCATGTTTGGCTGTTTCTCGCTAAAAGGCACCCCAAACAAAATGGTATTCGACACCAAAAATTAAAGAGTAATTCTTCATACTTGCATTCATCATTTTGTTGTCCTCTCCTTAACAAGTCTCTAAACACAAAACATCTGCGAAACCTCCTCAGAGCCATGTTTTATTTCAAAAGTGTCTTAGCCATTCTCCCCGACCAACTCAATGATCTCAGCAGCACGACAAGCATAGGCCTCCAACTTGGCAAAGTCCGTAAACTGAAACAAAAGTATCCCTTTCAAATTAACAACACTCGTCTGAGACCTTTGAAAAAGAGGAAATCTCAAATTATAAACATGTGGATAAACCTTTAAAGAGCGGACGCTGGGAATCGGTGCGCTCTAATACCGCAGACACAAACTTTATGCAAAGAAGAAGAAAAAAAAGAACAAATAAACACATCAATCACAGCATTTTGTCCTTGTGGCTGCCCACATTAGTTGTAAAAGCACGACCGTGCGTGCATGTGTGTTTGTGGCCCTTTGTGAGTCCATTGGACGGCCTCCTCTCCTGTCATGCTGCACTTGTGGAGGTGTTTATGAAAGCTGTGGAACACACACACACACACACACACACACACACAGGGTTGCACATCTCACATCAAAGCCGCCCACTCAAGCCTGGAGTGAGCAACACTCACTTAGTCCGGAGGCCACCCTCACTCCAACCATCAGATAACAGTACTAAGGAGAGGAGGAGACCGGCATGGGTCAACATGCAGTCAATAACTTGTTAATCTTTTACAGACTAAGTGAGAACTTCTAAAAGCTGGACTGTTTGATCCAGCCTGGAGGCGGCTCGTGTTTGTGTGTGTGTGTGCGGAGTCGAGGACGGGGTGGCAGATTGGGGCCTGGCGCGGTGACTGTGCAATGTTTCGCGGTGAGCCGGGCAGATGTAATGCCGTCTCCAGTTTCCACTCCTCTGGCCGGCAGGGATGACTGCTGCGGATTCCAGAAGGGGCTTGTGAGCACGTCTCAGAGCTTCGTGTGGCCAGGGACACTGTTTATCTAGGCATGTTGGTACCAAGGATATGCTCTTCAAGCATGGTACACTGCTCCTGTGGGCATGCTGGCTTGGAGAGGCTCTCAATGCTCTTAGCTACGAAACCACATCCACAATTCAATTGAGAGCTTGAGGAAGGGAGGGGGAAAAAGTAGGCGGGAGGAGGAAAAAGGTGCCCACGGTTCATTTGATCCACATTCAAGTGTAACGAAGGAGAATGTTTATGTATTTGCTTTACAGCCAAACCACCTGTAAGCGCTTGAATATTAATAGATCATAAAGGCCTTTTTCTCAGCAGGAGGCAATCATTACTTTAATACAACACTTCAACGAAATTCGCCTTCTAGAGAATCGGCGTAACCAAGGTGACCATGAGGTCACGTCCATTAAGGAAGGATGGATGTGGAGGTTGTCACTAGGCCCACACGGAATCTGCACACTTTTTTATTCACGTTTCCTGAGCTGTTTTTGGAGGAAATTCTGTCTAATAATAGGCATCAGACTTTCCCGGGATAAGTTGTATGTGTGTGTGTGTGTATACACACACACACACACACACACACACACACACACACAACATATATTGTTGGGAAGGTTACTTTGCAAATGTAATAGGTTACAGATTACAAGTTACTTTATTTAAAATGTAACAAGTAGTGTAACGATTTCAATTATTTTATTGAATGTTGATTATTTCTGATTACTTTTTTTAATTTCTAATGAATTTTTTAACTGTTAATCATTTTCAAACATTTTGTGTGTCAGACTTAAAAAATCCTTCATGACTTGAATTAAGATTCTAAAAATGTAATTCTAAAGCACTGGACACACTTAAAAATAAAAACTGGAATACATTTCTATCATTCACCATTGTGGAAACTCTTAGACAGTTTGTAGCCTAAAGCTTTCAGCTGTGCACTGAAAATTCAAATTAGAACAAATCAAAAGCATTAAAATAGCAACACTTTACTAAATGCCCTTAAGATGGCAGAAGGCATCATGCACATCAAAAATAGGCAAAGCAACATAAATTTTACAGAAAATATTCAAACGTAATCATTAACCATTGTAATCATTAACATTTTAACAAGTAACTGTTAATTTAATTACAATTTTTTTCTCAGTAACTAATAGATTAGTTACATTTATTTTTAAATTAAATGACATAATCCCATTACATGTAACTACTTACTCCCCAAAACTATTTATTTATAAGAGATGAAGATGATTTCCATATATGTGCGGCTACTGAGTTTTGGGGTTAATAAAGGTTGCCCACGACAAATTTCTTGGTCTTTAGTAAATTATTTTGTATGATTAGACATACTCAATATTATTTACACCAGTCTGATTACCATTCTCACAATACAGCGTAGTCCAAATGGCAACATTAAATACCATGCAAAAAAAACATTTTAATTGCATTTGGCATTTGCCAAGTGTTAATTGTGAACACTGCCTTGTTATCCTCAGCTAACAATTTATGCAGGCATGAAATCACTCTCCTAGGTTCTTGTTGTGGATCTGTCTATGGCCACAAAATGCAGTTGATGCTTGACAGCAGTACAAATCTATTTTACGCTCAGCGGTGAAAAAACACAGTCTCCTTAAAAAGCTTAGTCAACCTAAAATAGGCCTTTGTGTGATTTTTGAAAGCCCCAAATAAATGAGCTAAACCACAATCTCTAGATAAGAGTCTGACTGCAGAAAGGAGGAGTATGGAAAGAGAGTAATCCTTTCTCAGGAAACAGACAGTCGCTATAATCTCTTTCCATTTCATCGCTATCCTTTATTTTAAAGGGTTCTGTTAGCTAATTAATCCTCTGAAACATTTACCACAGCAAATACGATTCCACAATTCTTTATACCGCGCTTTCATTTTAATGCCCTTAATTTGGGGGATGACCTTAGGATTTTCTCAGGACAATGGATCATTCATTGCAGCTGAGGTGTTTGGAAAACTAACGTTGGATGTTCCTTGGGAATCTGGTGGAAATTTTGAAGACTGAAGCCAATCGGCCAACCAAACTAATTCAACTGCTAAAAAGCCTCTAAGCGTAAAAGCATAAAGCTGTCAGCAAAAATGTGGTCCACACAGGCAATCCTTCCTACAAAAACAAGCTAGAAACTAGAGGTGAAGAAGAGAAGTAACTCTTCTCAGGTCAAGAGGAATGGAAGGGGGATAAGGGAGGATGTTTCCATCGAAGCCTTGAAACCAATGCGTCTAAGGTTTACCAACTATAAAACTGAGGTACAGACTTCACAAGACACTGCTTTTACCGCCTTTTGAAAACACCATTAAAAACAGCCATGAGACAACTTCTAGTTTGTTTGTTGGACAGTTTTCAACACTGTAGCTTAACTGACTTTTTTCTATTAAATGAAAAAAAAATGAATTGTCACAGTCATAGTTTGTTGGTTAACATGTTTGTTCATCCTTGCTTGAAGACTATAAAAATGTCAACTCCTCACTTCAAATAAAATAAAGAATTAAAATAAGAATAAGAAAAAGTGTCCAGGGATTTTAACAGCTATTTTGCAGAATTTCTATATATATATATATATATTAGGGCTGTCAAAAATAGCGCGTTAACGGCGTTAATTAGTTGTTTGTCGTTAATTACGTCAAATTTTTTAACGCATTTTACGCATGCGCAGTGTGACAAATTATTTAGGTCAGGAAAGTCTCGTCGATCTCTGAATTCTCAAGATAGTAAAAAACAGCGGCGAGCGCTGCGACGAAAACACTGAAGAAGCTTAAGGTTTTACCCCAGTTACTCGCAAATACATTTATGCCAAGCTCGATAAACAGAGACGACTTTGGTAGTTGATACGCTGGAGCTTCTTCCTGTTATAGCGTCCTGTGTTTCACACTGCCCATGCGCAGAACGCCTACATGCAAAGCAGCGAAAATTACAGCTGTTTGGAAAAGCATTTGCATTTTTACTTGGTTTTACTGGCACTTGAACCCTTCAGAACGTGAAAATATCGATCCTAAAGTATTGTGGCAGAGCAAATGAACACCTCCTAAAAACAAGAGTGCCCAGAGTGCAGAGGGCGCATGTTTGTGTTTCTGAGTTCATTCTTTGGAGTTTCTCTATGCATAATTTCATAGATATGTGGCTATATTTAACCACTGGTTCACCTAAAACTCTTACACTATCTGTAGTTAAATGGCATGGTTTGATATAGTGCTCAGGTAAATTTGATCTAAGTAAATGTTAAACTTTTGAAATTCAGAAAAAAAAGAACCACATATTGATGAATCAATACATGAAAATTATGTATCTGTGTCCTGTTATTTATCTATATATCTATATATATACATCTATCTATATATATATATATATATATATATATATATATATATATATATATATATATATATATATATATATAGATATATATATATATAGATAGATAGATATATATATATAGATATATATGGGGAAAAATATCTCAAAGATTGACAAAAAAAAAAGAAACTGAAAACAATATATACGCACATCATCAGATTTCATAATGCCATTATAAAATTGAGCTCATGCTCCAGGCAAATTCCACTAATGTCCTGCTCTTTACTTGCAATGTGCATTAAAAGGCGACATCTCAGCCTGGGCCTTTAATCCCTGCTGACTGTCCCACTGTGCTCAGACACGGCACAAAATGGAATGTGATACACGGTCACAGCCCCGTTAAAACACACACACACCCACAGACAAGTGTGTGTGAATCTTACAAAATGATAGTCTCTAAACTCCACAAACAAGCTTTTTCAATGAAGCATATGAGTTCGGATCCATCCTTAATTGCTACCTCTGCAAGAAGACATGGCTTATTACAAACTCAAGGAAAAACTGAACTGCATATTACGTCGTTATGTCTCTGTCACCATTAAAAAAAAGTAAAAAATTATATATGCCTTTTTTTCTTTTTTTTTCTTTTTTTACATCATAACCTTTTTTAATTCAGCTTTTCTATACATTTTGTTTTCTAGACGACACGAATCTAAAATCTAAAACATTCCAGCTGGGTGTTTGTAAGTGACTCATGGGAGTGGGTGCTAGAAAGGCCACATCCGCAACAGACAAACAGGCACTTCAGATCACCCTTCCCCTTTAAGAACCCGCAAGCAAACACTTGCCAGGATGAACTGAGCTAAACAAGAGCAGATTCCTTGATGCTTATCAGTTCCGTGATTGAGCGGAATTACAGTGAGTCTCATGGGCCGTGAGACCTGTCCACCCTCGCACTGCACGCGACCGTACCCTCACACCAATCGCTCACTGTTATCGATTAAGACCAGTTTAGCGCCATTTAAACTTTGTAGAAACATCCTCAAATGGAAGAAGAGAGAGCAGAAGAGGACAAGGAGTGAAAAACAGATACTCTGGCTAAAGTGAGTCCTGCACGCCGCTTTTCGGAGCAGCATCCTTTAATTATGCGCCTATGAATAGAAGCTCCAACACCACAGCACAAGCGCCAGCTACCCAAACTGGCCAACATTTTCTACCCTCGCCTTTCTGTTTTTCATCCAACACACACTGTTGAGTTGGATTTCTTACATAAGTGCTTTTGATTTTTTTTTTTTTTTTTTTTTTGTGGAGGTTTGCACGTTCCAGTCAATGTCAAGTCGCCACATTGTTTCTTTTCAAGTCTGCCTTTTCCCTTTCTGAAATCAAAACCGTCCGGATGGAGCTGCGGTCATCCCTGTGGCCAGAATGACACTTTCAACTGTGGCTTAAACATAGTTAAGTTTGGACAAGTCAGGCTAGGCGGACGAGGTTAAACTTCTCATTTTAAAAAAAAATCAAGCCGCCGTTTACGTTCCTTCACAGTGCTGAGGAGGCATTTCTTGCGAATCTCAAAGAGCTGGTTTTGATCATGTGTTAATGATGTCAAGAACGTAAATTACAGCATGCATGTGAACACAAGTCTCGGGGAACCTTGTTAGTCAGCAGCATATTTAGAGGCTTTTTTCTGTATCGAGGACTATGAGGATTTCTTCCAGCCTTCCTGGTGCCAAACGATTTCATAACTCAAAACAATTATTATAGCCCTTTCGATTTATGCCCGAGAAAATGAGGTGATAACAGACACATCCCATTATTTCTGAATAAAGTTGACAGGTGAAGGTTAAACTGTCTGAAGTCTACAGCACCCCGCTGTTATATAAAACAAGCCGCCCCAAAGCACTTCTCACATGAGGGTAGAGGACGCCTGACAAAGGGCCAGATTGGGGCCTCACCACTCGGGGGACCAGGACTGGGGCCTTCCTAGGCTGGGACAAAAAATTTCAGTGAAAGAGTAACCGAAACATTACAGAATGAAAAACCAAAAAGCTGTGATTCTCAAACACAGGTCAGTATTCAACAATATTTTTCAGTTAGCCTTGAAGGATTTGTATTTAACACTCTTATTAAGGAATTCAATCGATTAAGTCTGATTGTTAAAAAAAAAAAAAAAAAAAAAAAAACAATGTTACATAAGATTTCACATAAATTCAAAGAGTTGTAACAAAAGGGTCATAACAGTTTACCAAAAACAAAACTGTTTTCAAAATCAACAAAAAATGGTTCTTGAGCAACAAATCAGCATATTGTAAATGATTTCTGAATGATCATGTGACACTGAAGACTCGAGTAATGATTGCCGAAAATTCAGCTTCAATATCATGGGAATAAATTAGATTTTTAAATATATTAAAATAGAAGTCATATTTTATAGTATTACTGTTTTTTACTGTATTTTGATCAAATAAATGCAGCCTTGATGAGCATAAGAGCTCGTTCAACAACGTTTGAGTAGTAGTGTACATATTTAAAAAAAAGTATAATAAATCATGAATATATGTTTACCAACATTTTGTGTGTGTGTGTCAAAAAAAAATTTAGTTCACAAAATTATCTAAAAATTATATATAATTTTCAGACTTTATTTTTAAGTCCAACTCTTGCTATTAATGAACCATTAACTACAACTTTTGCCTTAATAAACTATTAATTTGCTGCTTATTAATAGTTAGTAAGGTAGTTGTTAAGTTTAGGGACTGTGTAGCATTAGAGATGTAGAATATGGTCAAGCAGAACACGTGCTTTATATGTACTAATAAACAGCCAATATGTTATTACTAGGCATTCTAATAAACCAATAGATAATAGTGAGAATGGCTCTCTAATGCTAAAGTGTTACCAACATTTTTAGCCATCAAATCATTAACACGCTTTGGCTGGAAAATTATGGCATATGATTGTTTTTCTTCACAGTTTTACTGATAATACTGCTGTGGGCTCTCACACATGCATTTACACAATTATGATCGAGCTCTTCACATAATTCTCTCTGCAGCGTTTCAGACTGATAGGCCAGTTATGCAGTCACACTTGTTTTTATTGTGACCTTCAATTCTTTGTTGATCTAAGAAAAACACACATTTGCACTAATATTTGTACAAGTAAATGTCCCTGAGCAGGCCTTGATTGTTGACTGTATGTTTGCTTTGCCCCGTGATCCAAAGCACTTTTGACTGACTTATGAAGATGAAAGGACTACTGGGCTGAAAGTTCCAGTGCAGTTGACCCTAGTGATGGGACAGGGACAGTGACTTCACCTCCACCTACACCTTCTGTTGCACACATGCTAATGGGGAAAAGGTGGCTTGCAACTATGAGGTCTAAAGGTTAACCAATAGCGCCACCTAGAGACAAACATGTCCCCTCGAAAATGAGGTCAGGACAATCTAATTAGAAGGGTGAAATTCTTAAAATCTTATACTCAACTCAAAAATGCAATGGCTCGATAATACTGAAAAATTAGAAGGTAAAAATATGGGGCTTCAGAAACTGAGAAGAAAGAAATGAAAAGGATTTAATAAAATATTACAGAAAGAAAATTTTTTAGTGGTTAGTCGTAATAGATAACTTCAGAAATCACTTATAATAAATAATAATTATATATGTATATAGACAATCTTCTGACTTAGATTTTTTTGTTTGTTCACTATACTTAAATATAAAAAGTTTCTCTTAAATTAGAAATAGAAAGGATTTGAAATAAATTAGACAATGACAATAACAGTATAGAGCTGTAATTAAAATAAATTATTTTAAATAAAGATACATTTAATTAAAAAAATAAGCAGATCCAAGTCAAAGTCCACAAAGTTGTATTTTATAATAAGAAATCAAATATTTTAATTAATTAATCAATCATAAATGATTAAGTTATATGTACTTGCTCTAAACTGCTCTTTGCATAAATCCTCTTTATAATATTACTGCACCCAAGCTCAGTCTCAGCTCACAGGCACGAGCTCTGTGGCATGACTTGGCATCAGTTCAATACTGTGCGGTTGATACAGAACATCAATCAGGAATGTTTTGATGTACCAAGATATGCACCATTTCCTTACAATCTTTTAGTAACCCGATGCAAAAATCATCTGCACCTGGAGCGGTGTACTAATGTACACAGTCTCCCATAGTATTTCTTAGTAAGGACAGATATGTGAAAGATTTCACTTAGGGCAATGGCTATCATTAGCTTTCAGCACCTTCTTATTAGAAGGACTCTCGATCTGTGACACACACCTCACAATGAGCCATTGTGACTGGACTGGATATCCGGAGAAACAAACATGACTATATGTAAAATTGAAAGGTGATCAGATAACTGCCTATCACAATGAGCCAAGATGCTAGTCCAAGGGCGGGTTGAGGACAACGCTGCCACGGTTTTACTGTATTTTTCCCATAAAATCCAAGAAACAGTTGAAGCCATAGCCTAGCGAGATAAAGCCATGGTGGTCAAGCAAGAAAGAATCATAAAATGAAATAGAGGCTGAATATAGATTTTTAAAAATCAAGGTGCAAAATGGTAATGAATAACGGCCCTTATAATGACTAAAACAGGTTGTGACCTGGCTGTCTAAATGCACGAAGAATTATGAGCCCGTCCTACGCCTTCTGAATAGCACTGCTCTTCTCATCTTTAAGGTATGAAACTGTACCTGTTCAGTGCTCGGGGTATTTCAGAGACAGAGGGCTTTGTTGGCCTTAATACACTTCAAGAGAGACAGACATGAACAAGATCAATGATCACTAAATATTCCACTACGTGTTCAGGAGAGACAAGAGGGAAGAAAGAGAAGGATGGAGAAAGAGGAAAAAGAGGGAGAAATGACAGTGACCTATGTGCCTGGGGGTATACTCATCAGGAGACACACAATGGCTACTTTTCAGAACAAGAGATCTTAAGCGCCAAGCAGACAGTACCGTTTACAGAACAAGATGAGGTTACATGTAAAAAGGTGACATGACTGACACCGCCATCTCCTTCTCTTTTGTATCATTCGGAATCCACTTCTAATATTATACAACCTTTTCTGCATTAAAAAGTGTCAAACTTTCGATTTAAGTGACCATTTTTCAGCCTTAGAATTTAAGGAAGGGCTCAACCAACAATAAAATGTGACTTTGAAAGACCATATTGAAACGAAGTCAACATCTCTATTTAATACTTCCAGTTGTGTTCCACAAAGGCAAGAAATATAGAGGTTTGGAAAGACAGAAAGATGAATAGATGATGACAGAATCTTAACTACCCGTACTGTACCTTTAAGACTTCTATGTGAAAATGCACTCTTTTATGATTGTCTAACTTGCACATACCAGTGCAGTACAGTGGTAGTTATCAGATATCAGGTCAATACAGTTTATATTAATGCTCTGGGTGGACTATGAAGAAAACTTTGCATTGAGAACTGAATAAATCTGCATTCTATATCAAGCTGTTTTAATTCAAAAGAATCGAGGGATAGCCATAACGCGTCCCCTTTAAGACCATGTAAACGCCTGCCAACCAAGTGCCTAGAGTTTTGTGCTTTGGTAGGACTCAGTGAGGCATCAAAATGAGGTGTTCACTTACCACTCGGATTAAACGCCATGCAGGATATAGGCTTATCGTGTGCTGGAAAATGCGCAATCACTCCTTCTCCATCAGAATCCTCACTAACAAGAACCTGAAACATATACACCCAGAAAACACACAATCAAGCTACAGTAAGTTGACGGAGCTACATAAATAAAAGCTGACTTCTTGTTTACCTCCCGTCTCAGTGTTTTAGACACATAGCTGGTCATTAGCTCTACAGTGGCCCGTGCAATCTGATCTTCACAGTTACAAAAGATTTAATCAGTTTTACAAAGATGCGTTTTGGCATTTTGTTTAAAACAAAGTTTGTACCAAGCTGTGTTCCACTGTATGGAGCTGAAAAGGTTTCCGTGTGTGTGTGTTTTTTTAATGATCATCATCCATTCCCCATCATGTCATTCAACCTTAAACATCTTGTCCACTTGCGGGTGCTTAACAATTATCCTTGTGTCTACTTCAATCCACACTGGAACAATCTAGCTTTAAATGACGCATGTTCGGCAAAATAGTTTCATTATGGAATTCAAATAGACATTTTTTTAAAAGATGTCCACAAATACGTTGGTGAGTCTTATGAACACGGTTTCAAAGAAATAAAGACTAAACCACATGACCACTGTGATCAGTGTGCATATTCTGCCAAAGCCCACAGAGCAACAGTTCTGTATCAGACAGGAAGAAAAAGTGCCATGTTGAAGGAGTTAAAACAAACACAGCAGGAAGAAACTCTATAGTATCTCTTCACGTTTTGATACCCCAAAGAGATTAATAGCTCCCAGTTAAAAGAACTGTAATGCGAATCCGTAACTCATCCACATGTACATTACTACAAAAAAAGAAAGAAAAAAAAAGAAAGAGGGAAAAAAAGAAGTGAAAGAATAAACGATGTTCATTTTTTTCTTTATTTATTCAATAAACCAAATATTAAATATACAAAAAAAAAAAAATACATAAATAAAAATGACAAAAAGTACAAAAGTAAAAATAAAAAATAAGCATGTTCAAATATGTAAAAAAAAAAAACAACTGAACAAAAAGTAGTACTTTTTTTTGCATTTTAAATATATCAAAACATTTCTCCAAAATGGGTGTAAATATTAAAATTCAATATAAATTCTGATATCTTTCAAATAGCCTCTGAAACTCAAAGCAAAACAGAAAGAAAGAAAAGGGAGAGTGTGTTGCTCATAAGGGACTATTCTCTGGTCAGTGGCCTTCTGTTAAGTTTGCTCATGAAAGAGATTATAACTAAGCCCAGACATGAGACAGCCGGAGAGAAGAGTGATAAATGTAGCGGAGTGTTGCATTAAGGAGCAAGGCAGCTTTTAATAGGATCCAGTCCAAACAAAAAACAGCCTTGCTTTAAAACCCAGACATTCATTTCAGACTGCAAAAAAATGCTCCTGTGACACAAACCAGATCTCTTTTATTAGGGGCAAAAACAGACAATGTTGTTCCGTACAGGAATATACTATCGCTTCGGAAAAGTATTTGTGTGTGGATAGCTCCAAAGAGCAAATAAACATCTTGCAGGAAAAACAGAGCTGTAAGAGGTGGATGATGCTGATGAGGGGGTGGGCTGTGTCCCCTGAGACTGGGAGTGTGGGAGAAGGGGAAAAAATGCCAAGACCACTGCTGGAGTCATGGGAGAATGGCACTGACAGTAAATTCCATAAAGATGCTTTGTGTGAATATTAAAAACATGAGTAGTCCGCTTTGGGAGGAGCGCAGCGTCTTGTGAGGTTCGCTTTGGAGCGGATGGCGATATAAACACAGGAAACCTCTCTTAGAAAGTGTTGACTCTGGTAAATCAGAGTGGTATAGGTTTATAAATAAGCACAATAAACCACACCTCTAAATAAGAGTAACACATCAATCGGGTCGCGGTAGACTCTCTGGGGAATCGAGGGATTAGCGATCACATTTTTCACAGCCCACTAAATGGGAGGATCTATTTACATGGGTCAGAATCAACAGGATAATGAAACCTGTTCCAACTTAAACTTCCTCCAAGTAAAAATCCTTGAACAGAGGAACTGCAAATATTAAAGTTAGCCTTTAAACTTAGTGCTCTATTAAAATGTCACACACCTACATGTCCTCTTTTAACACATTCAGGCCTTGGAGGAAAAGAGAAGAAAAAATAGACCTTCTCCGTAATGCTTCTGCAATGACCTGCCTGTGATCTCATGCGAAAAGACTATGGTGCTGCCAGCCAAGGGGGAAACAGCCACAGGAAGTGGTTAAATCATGAGATCAGGAGACTGCGGCCTGGCACGGAGTCTGTGAACGAACGGTGAAGCATGTGCTCTTATGACAATGTGATGACAAACCCCTTGGGCCAAAAGAAGCACTAATACTGAATGAGTTATGAATAGGATTAATGGATTATTTATCTCGGAGAAAAGGGGAATGAATCCGGGTTCTTTCGGATCAAGGTCAGATGGATGAAGAAAGTACCATAAACAGACATACTGTTGTGATACCGTTGCATGCTAGAAATCCCATCATTCACAAACCTTCATCCCTGGAAAGAAATGTACAGATTATTATGTATGAGTGAGCATTTCATACCTGTCCTTCTCCCACAGAGTGTGTGTCTATGATGGTGACCACACCAGGCTGGTGAGGGCTGCGGCGGGTGCCACTATGGGCAGTGCTGTCCTCGTCAGTTGCCCCTGATGGGAGTGTACCGGTGAGCTGGGTCACAACCTTCCCCACCATTGTCAGGCCCGTCTTCAATGTCTGACAGGAAGACAGAGACACAAACTGTAAATATATTTAAAAATCAAAAAGATAGTAGTGATAGTAATGTAGGTTTTTTTTTTTTTTTACTAAAAATAAAACTGAAAAAAGAAATAAAGTTTGGGCAATTAAATTCATCTTTGGAACACAAATTAAGATATATATCTTGCTGAAATCGGAGAGCTTTCAGACCCTGCATATAGACAGAAATGCTCCGGACACATTCAAGGCTCAGGCAGCAGCACCACATGCATGTGTTGCGTTACTCTAGTGAACACGTGTCGAAGACTGACACGAAAGAGAAGAGATTGTTGAATAAAGCCATCATTTTTGTTTTCTTTGCATTGCAAAAAGTATTCTTGTAGCTTCTTAAAAGTACAGTTGAACCACTGATGTCACATGTAGTATTTTAATGATGTCCTTAGCCTTTCTGGGTCTTTTCAGTTTCATGCAACATTTCAGTTGCGTTGCTGTCTATGCAGGGTCAGAACGCACTCAGATTTCAGCAAAAATATCTTAATTTGTGTTCCAATGATGATTGAAGGTCTTACAGGTTTGGAAATCCATGAGGGTGAGAAACTCAATGGCAGAATTTTCATTTTGGGTGAACTATCCCATTAAAGATCCATCCATGCGATACATTTTAGTACAAGAGTACAACATTAATTCATGCAGAAGGCTGAAAGAAAAAACTTTAATTCAGCAACATTTGTGCCAGCTAAACATAAGTACTATTGCAACACTCAAATCAATAATGCAAACAATGTTTGCACATCCAGACATTTTGTTGAGCAATGACCTAAAAAACATGTTTGCATCCAGTGTTGTCTGAGGCAATGTCAACAGACAGGTGTGTGAGTTAGCCGTGTAGTCTAACGGTTAGTATTTGTGCTAGTGAGTGTTGATGTTTACTCTGAGCAGAGAGCTGAGAAGAGAGGTCCGATTTCTGGCACGGCGGTCAGTGCCTGTGTCTGCCACCAGCCGGTGGGCCCCTCCCCTCACCGACCCTGATCAATGGGGACTGTTTGGATTAGCACTAAAAACTCTAACTGCAGTGATTAGAAAACACATTAGTGTTGATCAATTAGGAGGCAAACGCTTCTCTTAATAATTGATGGGGCAAAGCAATTTACACACAGTCAGTTAGTGGGCTTGTCAGAGCATTCTCCAAAGGGCCCAACAAACACAGGCGCCACGAGGTATTGACGCTGCCGCTTGGCCTGAATGCCTGATTAAGCTCTCCGGGGCCTTGGCAGACAGACACACACATAGAGCAATGCTCACTCCATTAAGTGAGAACTAGAGGAGACCCAACTTAAGCTGTGCTATCCACTTACCCCAAACACAGTTCACAACGGCAGAGGTCTGAAAACGGAACCCTGGGGCACCCCGCTCATGCAGAATTGTGGCTGGCACAATGACATCTCTCTTTTGGTCACATCACACTCATTTACACAATCTGTGCCTTGCAAGAATTCAATTTTTGCAAAAGGCGCCCACCCCCTCCTTTTTTGTGATTGTGTTACAGGATTGATGGGAGATGGCCCCTTGGCCCCCAGACGGCCGCACTCAGAGCCACTCAGCACAGGGACCGTGTGTCAGAGTGGAGGAGATGGTTATAAATCACAGCCCCGTCTGCAGACGGCCTGTCTGCGTATCAAGGCTTTTTTAACCTTGTTTTCCTCTCTGCTAACCTTTGCTGTGCTCCTTTTGATGTATACCGCCATTAAGGCTAATGGTACTTCTCTCACGTAAGCCGTTAGCGCTCGTTAGGCAGTGATCAGGCCGGCAGCCAGGGAATACAGATGTGGGCTTAATAAATCAATTAAGCAACAAGGAGAGGAGACTGGAACCATATGAAAGGTTAAGCACCAAGGTTCTGGCACCACTAAATGAACTCTAGTGGGTCTCTGAATCACTGAGGAATACGCCAAGACTGCTCTAGGATGCTATATATGAATAAAGTGAGTGGAACAGCACACATTACTAGCTTCATTTAGAGCAGTGCAAACAGGAAAGAAAGCATGACTGAAAATACACAAGTATAAAAAAAACACAATTGCAAGAGCCAGATAAAACTTAAAAGATTTAAGATGATTCCATGCCTTGTAAACAGGTTTATCATGAATTAATGTGACGCAGCTAAGGATTACTAAACCAATCGTATCTTAGAAAGAAAAGTGTGATCATACTGAATGTCCTTAAAGCGCAACATTTAAAAAAATAAAATAAAACAACATTAAAAATGATTTTTAAATGCAGTGCACCAACAATTATAAATGTCGGATTTGACAAAAGAATGGCTGGATTTAATCATATAAAACAAAATGAATAATGCTAACAAACAAGTCAACAAGACACAACTGAAATAATCTCAAGAATTGATCAAACATATGTCAATGTGGCCTCAAATCCTATTTGGACACTAAAGCCACTCAAAATACATGGATTTAGAATGGGTGGATTAGACAAATAAACAATGCTTTTCTCTAAACTAGACAGGTTTTACTTTTTTCCCTTAATAACCCATTAATGTTTCAAAAGATTTTTATTTGGGGTGGAATGCACTACTATAAAAGTTTGCTTAATCTAGCGATCTTACATTTATTTATGGCTCAGGTGGGCAAATACTTCTTCACACAACGTCCACGTGCTGAAGACTGTGACTGGTCACAGCAGCGGTAAGAAGCGCATACTCACTTTAGCAGCACTGATGACAGTGGCAGTGTAGGACTGGGCATTATCTCCACAGGCCCCACCACGGGACTGATGACACCGGATCAGCTACACACACACAAACAGAGACAGAACAGAGTCACATTATCTACCAGAACCTTTCAGCTCCCCAGCACTCATTAACCCACAGAGGCCTGTCACAGCCCGCGCCACGACGTCTGCAGACGGGCACGGTGAGTAAGAGGAGGAGGAGGATGCCATTAGGACAACAAACAGTTCTTCAGCCCCATTCTACGATGCACTCCCTCTAGGGTCCATGTCCCAGACCTATACAACACTTCAACTACCATTGGCCAGAAACTCATTACCTTTGCCCAGACACACTGTCCCATCTGTCCATTATTAAGCAGCAAGTGGCCTCTCCAAGGCAAACAAACCGCACCCATTACATAAATGATGGTGAATCAAGGGTCTACTTAATAATAATATGTCATATTATATTGTTAGCTCATATTGATATGGCACACATTGTCTTTATAATAATATGGGCAGTACGTAAGAAATAAAAACATTCATAAGAAGGCTGTAGTTTGATTTAAGGTTAAGCAAAACAACAAACTATCAACAACGAATCCATCTCAAGGAAGGCCTGAACTATTAGGCAGACTATTAGGTGTTGTTGAGCATTAACAAAGGCCATGTTCTTGTGCTTAAAAACATCTGGATGGGGCACAACAAAATGTGTTACTAAAAATAAAGAAATAAACAAGGTATTTTTGGTGCATTCAGATTTGTTTAAAATACTGGGTGTTTGTACTACCTTGTTCTCAGCATAGGCCAACCACCGGCTTCCCAGAGCTATAGGGTTGAGGTTGGGCCCAGGACAGGGGTAGCAGCCTGCAACACAAAGGAAAACACACAAATATAACAAGAGATAAACTAAATAGCAGCACAAAGAACACATCAATTATCCATCATAGCAGCATCTCACCCAAGACTGTGTTTTACTAGAACTTAGGCTTTGCGTAATACCAGAGGTTAAATAAGGGTTATGGCATTTGGTGACAGTAGGATGGCTCCTCAGCTTATTAACTGCCAGACAGATTGACCCATGAGAGCAATACAGCCATAAAATCTGTACTGATCCCACATGCCATGATAATGTAGCTGTACATCACATGTGGGACACATACAAACAGGGCAAACGCGCGAGCAAAAGCAAATCAGATAAGGTCTTAAACCTAATAAATAGGCACAGAAACACCAAACATCTTTCTCTGCCTTTGCACACGTAAAGGTTATGCAAGTGCACATCACAGTGTGAAGTGCACTGACAGTAATTTATAGCATGGAGTGAATATAAAATATATGCAGACAGTAATTTAGGGTGTAGAGACTGGATCTGAAACTCGGGTGAATGGGACTTGAGGTAAACCACAAGCGCAGTAATGCAAAAGCCGTTTGTGCCTTTCCAAAGTGAAGGGAGTCAATGCAGTGAGATAACGTATGTTTAACACATCCTGTGAGGCGGACTTGGGGGATTTTCACCATTGTTTTGTGATCTCACAGCCAGAAAGAGAAGACCTTATTCAATGCTTCCACCCAAAATAAAACATAAAAGTAATAAGAAACAACATACAGGCCAGTGGGGCACATAGCATATAAAAGAACTCCATATTAAGTATTATTCGATATCTTTGGCAGTCTCGATTAGTATCACAGAGAACCAATTATAGATTTTATCATTATTTGTTTATTTTCATATTTTATATTTTCATTTTAATGTTGTATTTCTGTGATTTTTATACTTTTTTATGTTTAAATAGTTTTTCTTCATTTTTTTCATTTATTTCTTGCAGCTTTAATTTTGTTTGTTTTAGTACACCAAGTTATTTCCTTGGCAACTAGCTGATTTAGTTTATTTCTTGTTTTTATATATCAGGTAATATTTATATTATTTCACGTACTGTATTTTCCAGAAAAGAAAAATAGTGTTTTAAAAAAAAAAATTATATTAGTTATTTATTAAGGCTTTTCTCACAACGATCTCGGAAAAAATAACACAAAGCATACAATAAAAAAGTTATGACATTTCAGATCTACACTAGACAAAAATTAGAATACATTCTGATTATCATTATATTAAGAAATAAACGTAAAAAATACTAAAATGTAATGTAATCAAATGAAATGTAAAATAAAATGAATTATTTACAAACATTCTAAACGCTAAGAACATGTATTTTAGTTCTCCTCACTCCACAACAAATCTTAATAACTTAACAGTATTCAGAAAAGAGTCAATTTCATTTAAAGTGAAACCAAAACTTCCAGGGTTAGAAATGTGCTATACAAATAAACTTAGGCTCACATATCTTTCTCATTCAGCACAAATCCAAATGTATGCTCTTTGCAATAGCTTAGTTAACTATAATAATTATGGGCTTTAAAAAAATCCATCTAGTCTTGTTCTTCCTATGTTATGGAAGCTTTAAAGAAGCGATTAATGATGTAAAGGGTTATTGACCAACCCGTTTCCTGTGGCGCAGACGTTGACAGGGAAGTCGAATAGATAATGAGATCCATTAAAATAACACTAATGGCAATTTACAACAAACGATTGCTTAAGTGGGCAGCAGAGGCCTGGTTTCACATGATGACATGGACAGTTTATTCTTCTGAAACCATATACGAAGACCAGTCACGCACATGAGAGTTGGGACCTTGTGAGCAGCATCTACTTCAAGGGTGCAAAAAAGCCGTTTGGATTTCGCCCCTGGTCTAGACTGGAGTAGAGGATTGCTCTTTATGTGCTAGAGCTGGGCTGAGTGACAATATGCATTTGTTTGTTGTTGTTTATGCTGCACGATGGCAGCTTCACACAGACGTTTCTGGTCATGTCCAGTTCTGACATATTATAAAACAAAAGCCATTTGTGTAAACAGTCAGGCCTGTGGAGTTGTGGATGAGCTTTGATATCGTATAGCTGTGAGGAGTGACACAAGGAAAAACGGCTCCATTGGTGTGACAGCACGTATGAGGGTTATGTGGGGTTTGTGGGTTTAATGAAGTCAGTGTGCAAAGAGGATTAATCAAGACTAGGTTTCCTGTTTTGCGAAGCTGCAGATCAAAGACGCAAAGAAAAGTTGCGTCGGAGACTAGAGAAGGTCAAGAAGGGTCAAGTTCAGCAGACACATCTATAACGTGAAAGCACTTACTTGTGACAAAGAACTTTTTCATAAAGGTGCAGCTGTCAAAGGCAGCGATCTTTTCCTGAAGACTAACGACGAGGATCCTATGGTCATCAAGGGATAGAGATTGATTCAGAATTTTTTTTTTTATTAAAACTTAATGCTGTGTTTAAAATGATTACAAGGTAAAATGAAGGAAAATGAATTTGTGCAAACGCACCTTTTGTTGCAATGCAGATCATAGATGGGTGTTTTAAACTGTATGGACTTGACCATCTCTCCTGTCCTCAAAGAATAAAGATCCACACAACAATAAGGGGGACTTGTCCTGCAAAACCCAGAGAGAGCAGTGATTAGTTAGTCGAAATAGCCTTAAATAATACGTAACCATATGATTTATACATTTTTACATATTTTATTTTTTACATATTATTCACAAATTAATGACAAATAATCAATGAAATTAGTATGAATTAATACTTTTATTCACCAAGGATGCAGAATAATATCTAAAGGGGTATAAAGTGACATTGAAGACAGCACTACTGCTAAAAATTCAGCTTTGGAATAAATTACAATTAAAATATATTAAAACAAAAAACAGTTATTTTGAATCAATAATATTTCACATTATTACGGTTTTGTTTAGTTTTTTACTGTACATTTTAAGTAAATACAGCCTTGGTGAGCATTGTGTAAATACAGCCTTTGTGAGCTAGAAAGACTTTCAAAACATTTAAAAAAAGTTTTTGTTGCTGAAAACAAAACAACAACTAAAAAAAATGCAAAAAGCATAGAAAACAAAACAACGTAAAAGGATTAGTAAAATAAGACAAAAAAACTAAAACACACAAAAAAACTAATCAAACAAAACAAAAACAAAGCAAAGCAAAGTAAAACAAAATAAAACAAACAAAAAAGACTAGTAGTTTTTTATTGTACTTTGCAATAACACAAAACCTAATGTTTTAGTTCCCAAAACACATTTACAAGATCAAGACCCACCAGAAAACTTTCTCACACTGGCCATTCTGTAGTTATTTCCTCTCTACCTTCATCAAGGAGATGGGAGTTAAGTGAAAGCAGTGGCTGCTGCTCGTGATAAAGGCAGATATTAATCCTCATTAGGGGTTCTGCACTCAACTGGCACAGCCTGGCCTGCCATATTAACCATCTTAACAGAATGTTTCTGGTAAGACGCTGTGCTGGGCACTTTGCTTTCCACAGGATATTAGTCTTGTGGTAATAAGCATGGCATCAGCACTGCCCAACCCAGTGGGTCTGGATCAGAATACCATTCTAACAAGTCAGGTATTCTGTTGGAGCCGTGGCTAAATGTACACAAGTTGCTCAAACGTCAGTAATAAACTTAAGGATGTCAGGAGTCTAACTATAGATGAAACTTGAAATCAAAGAGGCCAGATTATTGACACTGACGCGGAGCTGATCGCGCACTCCATATAAATGAAGATGATCAATAGCTTGTGCTTCATTGACAAAACAATTGGCTTTAGAAGCAACCACTAATGATTTGCTGCGTCTGACTCTTAATTCGACCGACTGTCTGCCGCTTCACAAGAAGTGATTATATCATGCATCATAGATTAGCATGAACATACGGTTTGTCAATAAAATGTTCAGTGCATAGTGCTATTGGCTCTGCTACTAATGTAACACAGCTCCTGTGAAAACAAGGGTTTGAGTCGGGTATATTGACTGATGTTCTGATCTCAGAAAGGCTAGATAGTTCCAATCCTGGATTCTGACTGTCCAATACAATGCGCAGGCTATAATACACAATGGCCAAAAACATCCGTCTGCATATGTATGGATATAGTAACAATGCTGTAGAGGAGATGAATGTATAGATACAACTTTTCAAAAAGGAAAATAAGAAAACAAATTACGTCCAAGTTTTAAGGATTTAATTGGCACTAAGAACATGTGGAAAATAAAACGCATCAAAACTGGAAACAAACAAATAATAAGAGAGAGAGGGAGGGAGAGAGAGAAATAAAACAACTAGCCAATCATTAAGAGTAATCAATAATAATAAATAGTCAAAAATACAAAAATAAAATGGCCAAAAAATCTAAATCAAAAAGATGCGTTCATGTTCCGATAGCTCAGCGTTTTATACCTACTTGTTAAAACATCTCATTTTTAAAAGTTCTCAAATTCACCCTTTTCTTTGTTTCCCCGTTTTTAATATTGGAAAAAATGTCATTTTACTCCTCATTTATAATTTACAAGCATGCAAACAGTGGATAAAACAGCGTGGACACCATGTCGAGGAAACAACTCTTTTTCCAAACATGCACATATCAGTTTTTACAAAGCTGCCAAGACATCAAACCGCAAATTGTGGAACATGGAAGTACTTAAACCATAAATGAAAAAAGCTGTGGTGTCTCTCAACATCCTATACTTTCCAGTTCTGATTCTGAGTGATGAAGAGCCAGGGAGGTTTTTAATTTGTCATTACTTTCACAGACAGTGAGTGATCTCTGAGTGAAGCCGTGACGATTGCAAATCCAGCCTGTACTTTGAGCGTGTTCCCAAACAGCTGCCATTTGAGCCACTTCTCCACAGCGCTGTGGCTTGAGGTCAGGGTGGACATATTGCACATAATGTTTTAAAGATAGTATAATAATGTCTTGGAGCAGGAGGCTCGCTTTGTGTGTGATACACATCCGATTCTCAATGTCTGGAAGGTCAATCCTGCAGCTGAGGCTTAGTGTCTCAGATCCACCAGTGATTGATGGAATCATCCCACAAGTCTTAAATCATGCTATGGCCATTTGGAAGTCCAGATTGGCCAACAAGTAGAGTTGTGTGGCAAAACTGACCCGTGGTTTGTCTCAGCCCACTGTTGGAGTTGGAGTTTGCTGGCTTACCCAGGGCTGGATTACAGTATGCGTGTCAACAACACAATCCAGTAAGCAGTAAGAACCCACCGCAGACATGAACGTGTGCCCAGAGCTGCATCTCAATATCGGCCAGCCGCCAGTAACAACCCTGTCTCAGAGCCACATCACAAATACAAACACACAATCACAGGGCAGCTGCTGGACAGTCTAGTGAAAATAAATAAAACCAAGTCAGACAGACATGAATTTGTTCCAAGCAGTGTTTGAAATCGGTCGTGTGTGTGTAAATAACAAATAATAGCGTCCACGATAAAGAAAAAAAAAACATAAAAATTTGTAGTTGGTTATAGTTATATGTTGGTTTCCTATAGTTTTGAAAGAGTTTTATTAAGGAAAAATATCAAGTAGTGTAGTATCCATCAACTAAAATAAATTATATTTATAGTAGGGCTGCCCTCGACTAAAGATTTTTCTGGTCGACTAGAAGTCGTTCATTTCAAGCATTAGTCTACTATTAGTCACACTTTTATTAATAAAAGTGCTCAAGCGCATGCAAAAAAGGCAAATATAATAACTGTAAATGTCTTAGGGAAAAACAGCAAGTACACTGCATGTGCTTTCCGTTTTCGGTTTAAGAGATGAAGTCTGCGAAACTGACTCGCCATCTCCACAGTATGCATGTTTCATATGGATTACATAATCTGATAATATTTGAATTGGTTCATTTAAAAGTTTCACTGTCTATAGATATATTTTTCATGTCTGTAATGAGGCAAGAATACACAGTGTTTCAAAGTCAAATGCGAGAGGTCAGAAGAGAGTCCGAGAGGTCAGAAAGTGCATCCAGTTTGCTTTAATTATTTTACAAAAGCACAACTTTTCGTTATTCTGAGTGCACACGAATAAATGTAGATCAAAAGTTTATTATTAAATAATTCACATGAAGTGGCGGAATCACACAGTCCATGACGGACAAATCATGTTAATGCTAATATAATATAATAATACATTTATTAATATATAATTTAATTTTGGGGACTAACACTGCTGTGTGAACGTAGTTTAAGTATGTCAAACGGATGACCGTAGAAATCTGCAAAAGCTATTAGTCTGCATTTTTATTCTCCTTTGCTGTCCTTTCACAGCTGCGGATGCTTGCAGTCTCTGAGAGAGACACACAGCTATCTACAAAGAGATTATCATCATAGCTAAAAACCCCTCTGGATTCAGACACAGAGATTAATAGGGGCATTTAACTTCCTAAACTTGTCTTAGAGCCACTATTCATTGATTTCAATATAATCTGGGTCAGATGAATCCAATTTAAAGCGTTTTAGAGCCAATGTGACACAAATGATATGCTCCGAGATTGATTAATGGGACAATGATAGCATTGAAAAAAGAATCATCAAATTGGCCACTTCAATTGTTTGCCTTTTTGCATTGTAACTAATGGCCCGTTACTAATGGACGCAGTGCACGCTCAACATAATACAATTTCCTCTCACCGAGAATCGAGACTTCCATTTGAAAGCGTCAGTAAATTTCAATTATCGTTATAAAATCATATCAGCATTTCAGTGTAGCACACTTTTAGGTGATATTGAGCACAGATATTATGACCTGTCCTATGGCTTCAGTCATCCGACTTTATATATGTCACGTTCCTCACGGCCATTTCTTTAGCAAAGGCCAAGTTAATACTTATACTAAATCTGATTAACATAAGGTCATACGATTTATTGTGTTACCATAATTTTAAGAGCAGAGAATAATTTTTTCCTGTTTGCCTGAGAAATCAGGCTCTCTTGTTCAAATACCCCACTCTTTCTTGTCACTAACTAATATATATATATATATATATATATATATATATATATATATATATATATATATATATATATATATATATATATATTATGTCTATATTTTCTTTAAAAATATGTCTGTTATTTTACAAACTGGAAGTGGTGGTGAACTGAACTCACAAGTTCATGTCAAGTAAATTTAGCTTTCTTTATTCGCCGTGACATAACTTCACAATGCTTCAAATGTGAATATCCACAATCTCAATGGCGCATCTAATAGCTGGGTTCAATCTCACAAAACTTCCAAGACGCACACCTGCAAAATCCATCTCCCCTCAGCATGGTAAGACAATAAAAGAAGGCCTTTTTCTGCTCTTAGCCTCCTTCCTGGTAATCAAATGGGAAAAGTCACTCACGAGTGGAACATTAAACATTTTTACAGTTAAGGTTTGGCTTAATTTTAGCATCACATGTTTACAATGGTAATTACGCACATTATGCCACTATGTGACGAGCTGGCCAACTCATCACTTTTATAATCTCGTAAACGTTTTGATGTCTCTATTTCAGCATGACTCTGAACCCTTTAAGATTACCATTTTGGTGCTTTTTGGATTGTAAGGTTTTAATCATTTCACTAACCTGAACGGAAACTGACAAGGGGAAAGGAATATAAAATAGGAAGTCTGGAAACATAGAGCAGTGCTAGCGAGTAAATCCATTTACAAGGCGACATCATCGTATTTTGGCTTCAGCTACTTTACAAGCTTTCCGAATACGAACAAACAATTACATGCTCTGGAAATGCAAAACAAATACTGCCTTACCCCAAAATACCAGCCGACCTTCTGAGAAACACACCACAAAACATGGGCTTAACTAAACTCAATAAACGGCCCATAAATAAAAATAAAAATAAATCTGTTAAAAGTGGACAATGTTTAAGTCTGTTCAAAAGTTGAATCGCCTAAAACTGCGATAAACCCACCCAGCCTATTGTTTCTTCTGAGATAAGGCCAGATATGAAGCACTTTTATTATCCTCTTAGGCTTTTTGTTATCGTTCGAGAAACATGGAAAACAGATGCTTGAAGTGCGAGATATTCCTTTTCAAAAGGTGTTTGAGGAAAATGAAGAAACAGACAAATCGCAGCTCTGATCTCTGGACCGTGATAAGTCCCTCGAGCCAGCCTCGTATTGATTTATAACAGCTATTTCCAAGTACGGCAATGTAAAAACACAGATGAAAACAATTACTCTATTTTTGTAGGCAACAAGTGAGGTGGGTGGTAACTGAGACATTTGAGAAGAAAAAAAAAAATCTGTCACAATTTTGCGCCCTCTCTCTCGCTTTCTGCCCCTGTCTTTCTCAAGCCGAGCTTCAACACACAACAAACGCTGGCCACATCACAGGCTTCTTGGGGCCTGAGGGGGCCCTTTGATTCCAGCATGCCGTGGGCATTAGCGGGAAAGTAATTAGGGTAAAAAGTTCAACCGCAGCTTCATGTCTGCAGCACTGCCAGAAATACATTTCCTCCCTTTTCACTGGGCTCTCCACAGATTCGCATGCATATTGGAAACACATTGAAATGAGGAGCCTGTTGCAGGGGCACTGGTGCTCTTGAACTGGTGTTTACAGCATTTAATTATAAAAAAATAAAAAAATAAAAAAAAAAAACATCTTTGTACCTTTTTGCTGTTATTAAACATTTAAAATTAACAGAGGTTGACCCAAAGTGCTATTCAACTAAATTAAAAGAAATAATTACACAAATACACTAGCATATTAAAAACATATGAGACATATGATACATTTTTAAAGACTATTTTATATATTTGGTGTTCAAAAAACACATTCTTTTTCAAATACTGTACATAATTGTAGGTCCTCTTTGCCCCGCCTCTCTCAAACGCATTGTTTTCTACAAAATCCCTCCTTCACACAAGCCCAGTCTGCTCTGATTGGCCAACTGACACAGTGCATTGTGATTGGCCAAACACCACAAGCACTCGTTGGAAATGTAACGCCCCTTTCCATAATCATGAACTTCATTTTTCAAAATAAATGTAAAGACAGTTAATCATGTCCGTAGTTTAACCATCAGTCCAAGCCCGTAATCCATCAAACTAATAATGTGCAGACAGTGAGAAACTCTGTATTACTTATGTCACTTTCACTTTTACTATTTGAGCAGTGTGCACATGTCAAAAAATCTATTCCGATTTGTATCTTGTGACATGTAAGCATGCACATCAACCCGATCACTTTATTTAGCGTTCATGTAAACACTACAATAAGATTCATCACTCGTAATGAATTCAGTCCGATTTAACCAAAAAGTGTGCATGTAATCCTTTAGATACAGCATCTCTGACATGGCTGATGCAACACTAACTGCGGTTATTGAGACCACGGCTTCTTTCTTTGCGTGAACATTTGTGCGTCATTACGCAAATATTTCCACATAGTGATGTAGATATGTGGGGGCGTGTTTGAATTAGACATTTTAGGGGGCGTGACAGAGTCTTAACTTTGATAAAGAATATCTCTTTGGGTTTGAGACTTTAGTCTTTGCAACTTTACAGATCTTCATTATGCACCAAGAGCTTTTAACACTCCAAAGAGAAAGGAAAAATTTTAATAGCATCATATGACCCCTTTAAAAAAAAAAAAAAAAAAAGTACATAAAAGAATTAGAGGGTTAAAATAAAGCACTTGGGAAAAGTCCAATTAAAGAGGTTACTAGCAACCTATACATAAAAAAAAGATTTATTTTTAACTTAATAAAGGTAATAGGCACATTACTCCTAAATTTGCACAATCATAAAAAGGATGATGTTACACGCCTGTGCACCTCCTCTGCAATTAATCGGAAAGATAAGGAGACGTATGCTCATGGAAAACCGATCTGAGACAAGTGCCCTTGAAAAACAGGAAAAACTTCAAAGCCATGAGATTCCCATCCTCAGAGAGCTTGAATTATGTGGTCATCCAGTCAGCATGAAAAAGCACACAGGGATGATCTGAGACCCACAGATGCACCTGGCATGAACTTTCCAAATAACTTGAAGTGTGGAGGATCCATCACAGGAAGGAAATGCATTCATCTTTAACATGACTGTAAGAGTGAGGATTGTGTCTGTCAGACCTATCAGCGGATCATAACGCTTACCTCAACTTACACTGAAAAGCAGTATCTATCTTTTGAAAGCAAAAGATAGATATGGTAAAATAACGCAAACGTCAAAGGAAAAAGAGAATGTGTGTGAGGTGGAGTGATAAACTTTTAACATTGCTTTTTACTCCCTGAGCTTCCAAATACAGAATTAGACATCTCAGATGATTCATGAGCATAAAGAGGTTTTATTTCATCTAATCTTTTTTAACGTCCACATAAGAACCCAAAAGCAAACACTGGTTTTAAAGCAAGACTCATGCATCAAATGTAACGGCAGAGGAAAGAGACAAACGGATCTTTATATCTTGTGTGTGGGCCAAAATAATAGGCAATTGAGCCAGTAGCATGAGAGATGAAATATTACTCTATATCAGCACTCTGGGAGAGTAGTGTACACACACACAAACTCCAAAAGAGCTAAACAATTCATTTTAGCCACTTTAAGAACAATTCTCCCAAAATGAAAATTTGCTAAACATTTACTCACCCTCAGGCCATCCATGATGTAGATTAGTTTGTTTCTTTATTAGATCTCTTTTGGATAAATTTAGCATTAAATCACTTGCTCACCAATAAATTATCTGCAGTTAATGGGTGCCGTCAGAATAAGAGTCCAAACAGTTGATAAAAAATAAAATAAAATAAAAATTCACAATAAACCTCAACAAAGGTCCAGCCCATTTCTTGTGAAGATAAAAGTTGAATGTTGGTATTAAACAAATCTATAAGCATTTTAAACTTTTTAAACCTCCAGCTAAAATGAGTCCTCTTTCCACACTGCTTTCTCAGGTGAAAAAGTCATCTTGTTTGAATCAGGACAGAAATTTACACAGATAAAGCACTGTTTACAAGTGAAAACGGTCCAAAATAGATAGAAACAAATATATATATGGATTGTTTTGCGAGATGACAACATGGGATGGACTTTTTCACTGGAGGAAGCGTTATTATTGATTATGGACTGTTTTTTTGTTTTTGTTTGTTTGTTTTGGCCAGAAGTGATGGTTTAAAGTTAAAACACCTTAAATGTGTTTCTCATAATCATGCAGCTATTCACCTTACAACATGTTAATTAATGGATTAGAGTCGTGGGGATTACTTGTGGATTTTTGTGATGTTCTTATCAGCTGTTTGGACCCTCATTCTGACGGCACCCATTCACTGCAGAGGATCTACATTAGAGCAAGTGCTGCAATATTAAAAAAATCTCTAAATCTGTTATAATGAACAAATAAATCAATTTACATCTTGGATGGCTTGAGGGTGAGCAATTTTTTAATTTTGGGGCAAACTATTCCTTTAATATTAGCAACTATAAATCATCTATTTTATAAGATGAAACGGCGTCAGTTTGAATTTTGGGGTGAACTATCCCTTTAAGTGTACTTCGTTTATCTCCTATTCACCTCCACTGATCTCTGCATGATCACACCATCTGAGCCAAGAGATCTCACAGTTCCGGGTGTGATGGCAAGAGAGTAACAAGCTCATGGGCTCTAAAAGCATCACTTCCCAATCCTCCCATAATCCGATGTCTAATACAAATGCACAGAGATTTATCAATTTAATACACTTAAGAGGGATTTCTCACATCTCAATAAAAATGCAATGAAAAGCACAGCTTAATAGCACAGTAGGCTTTAGCTAAGTCATTTTAAAAATAGTCACTGGACCAAACAGGGTTCCGCTCCTCCCAGCTATTGTGTAATTAATAAGCAGGCAGCGGGTGCTAGCAGGACTTTGCATACAGCTTCGGGTAAGGACAATCAGGGCAAATGGTTGAAGAAAAAAAGTAAAAACAGATCTCATTGATAACACTGGGCGGACAGTGGGATGAGGCTCTGCTCTTCAGAGTCAAACAGTGGGAGAGTCACTGGATCTTTGCCACCGTCCCAGAGCCAGAGCCTGTGAGGACTGGACCTTCTTCTGAAGCTCCACGTGCTGTAGTCCCTGACAGCAGTCCAACTGTAATCTCCACAATGACAGAGGATTGCATTAGAGGATTGCAAAAGAGAGAGAGAGAGAGAGAGAGAGAGAGAGAGAGAGAGAGAGAGAGAGAAAAACAAGAAAAAAATCATCCACATCCTCTCCATGGAGATCTGGAAATTTGAGGGGAAGGAAGAGAGGGCACTGTTTTCTGCCTGCCCAACAACTTAATTTCTCCACAATCCAGAGAACAAAAGCAGGCCTCTTGTGGGGTGAACTTTTACCCCTTCCAAACATACTTACTACAGAAGCCACAAACGGTTAAATGGCATGCTTTTAAAACCAGCTTAATGACTCACTTTTATTTCTAGCTTCATATACTGTCTGAGGTTATATCAAATTTCCTGTTTTTTGTTTGTTTTTTTATTATTATTATTTTGTTAATCATTTTTCATTTGTATTTATTTATTTGTTTGTGTATATATATATATATATATATATATATATATATATATATATATATATATATAGGCCTATATCTGTGTGTCTGCGTGTGTGTGTTTTATTTATTTACCTTTTTAATTATTTCACTTTTGGTTTTAATGTTGTTAGATCTTAGATTTATGAATTAAAAATGAGAATCAAATGCTACATTCCATCCATATGCCAGCATATACACTTTCTTTCTTTTTCTTTTTTATAAATTTCACTTGACACTAAGTTGTATGAGAGAACACAGGTTCAACCTGGTAACTGTAATACCTGTAGCACTAATTAAAAAAATAAAAGAAAGAAAGAAAGAAAGAATAACAATGGTATGGTGGAAAAAATAAAATCCTTTCCAGATACAACTGGGGCCAACGGTGGATTGAATAGCGCATACATTCCTTGCTAATTTGCAAACCCTACCGGCTATGTAGCATGGTACCAAGGGCGGCATGTGTACTTTGCTGTCAGGAAATTCAACAGATCCATACATTATTTAGATTTAAGACATAATCCCCTCCATTGATAAAATGATGTTGAATGTGTCTGGCTGGAGTTCTGCAACGAAGGCTTTAGCACACATGCTTTTTCCTCTTTCTGCTTTTCCTTTAATTTGCAAATCTTGTAATCTAAGCCTAAAGCTGAGTGAACCAACTTCTAAACCAGCAGTGCTGTATCGGCCAAGACTGCAATCTGTTTTCCATTTGAGTGTCAAGACAGCTTCCACACTGGTGGTTGACAAAAGCTGTTATTTCAAAAAGATTATATACTAAAAATCGTGTGAGAACTTTGGTAAGTTTATGAACTATTTTAGTAAAGGGGAAAGAACCGAGCACAGCGTAGCATAAAAATACAGAGCTAGGCTATTTACCAAACACTTCTAGTGGAACGTAGCAGCAGCAACACCATTCACCCAGAGGGAGAGGGTTATGGTTTTCAACACGAGGCATGTTTTCAGCATTAGACCAACCGTTGCAGGAGTACAAAGCCAAACCGTCAAGAGTCTGTCTCCATGTCGGGGCAGACACGGCGCGTTTGGCTGCATAAGCACTGGCACAGCAAAGCTCTAGTCTTGGAACGGCTGGGATGGTGGTCTTCATCAAAGTGTGCTGAAGACAGACTTCCTTATTCTATTTCCTCGGGAGGAAATATTGAGTTAAGATTTGCAGCAGCAGCAGCAGCAGAGGAGCTCGTTTTAAGAAGTGGCAGACGTAGCCGAGGGGAGGAGAGGAGCCAATAACTGATGCGCCCTGCTCCCTCTCACTCCCTAAGGGGGCATATTTCTCATAGATTGCAGTTCGAAACTGTTAGGGGTCCAAGGTTGCAGGTCTGGCCTTCTGGAGCCGACCGGGTCAGTCAGTCAGTCAGCAGGGTTTGGCCGTCTCTCTCCAGACCACTCCCTGTCCCCATCAGATCTTTGATGCAGGTTATTATGTATAACAAATTACAGGTTTTCAAACGTACTTAGGATATGTACCTCATAATATCTAACACTGCAAACACTGAGGGATGTGGCTTGGACTCCACCGCACGTTAAAATGGGAAAACGCTATAAACCGGACAACGACGGAACATTCCATTAGCACATGGGTTTTACCTCATGAAGAGTTTTACATGTCTCCACTCGTGTTGTGCACGCCAGGAGATGGATACAAGCCTATTATATCCATAAAACTACACTTGGGGGAAAATGCTAAGATCTTAAATGCCTCTGACCTGCATTCAACCTCAACTGGCCTTTCTCAAATCAAAAATAAAAATACACAGCTGACCAAAAGTCTACACTTTGCAAAAATTATTTCACAACCTACACCTTCACAATAACAGCTAAATGCAAAAGCGGTTATTGTGAAGGTGTAGGTTGTGAACATATAGCAATATATATATATATATATATATGAAGAGCTAGATACAAAAGCCTCTGAAATGGCATCTGAAATTTTCTTCTAAAATTAGCATTTTTCTCAAGCTCCTCTGTATGTTCAGTAATTTAACTTGAATGGCAATGAATAGGTTCTTGTGCGTGTGGGTGTGTGTGTGTGTTTGTATACACACACACGTTTGTGTGTGTATATGTATGTATATATGTGTGTGTGTGTGTGTGTGTGTACATCCACTAAGCTTTCAAATGTTCACCACAGCTGCATTTACTTGATCAAAAAGAGATTAAAAAAAGTAATAGTGTACAGTATTATTGTATAGTTTTTGTTGTTATTATTATTTAAACATTCTATAACATAATAAATTACTGTATTAACATATTGGTGAATTTAATGATTGTTATATTTCTTCCAAAAAAATAAAAAAATATTAGTGTGTGGACAGACAGACAGACAGACAGACAGATAGATAGATAACTAAACCAATGGAACATTAAGCAATTTAGAATTATACAATAAATGCATCTGATTTTTATAAACTCATTATATTATTTTGTCATCAGCCTCGGCTTGTGCTGAAACTGTGCTTGTGTGTAGCTGAAAAACCACCAGACGTGACCTGTGAATATGAACGCTCCGGCACCATGCGAGACACTATGCGAGCTGACAGTGGTAGTGACGCTGTTGTTGTGCACTCACCCCGAAGAGCCCGTGCTCTTGCACACGCCGAGGAGGGGGCGTTTCTCAGCGAAGCTGTCAGTGTTGAGGGAACCTGCAGCCAGAGGGACAGAAAGGGGAACATTAACCACTGACCCACATAAAGAGGGACATTCATTAGCCACCCGCACATGAGGCCTGTTGTCTCTCCGCCAAAGCCACCCACCCACCGAACTTGAGCTTAAAAAACAGCTACCACAGCAGGAAGTGTGTTGATTGCATTACAAGAGATCTGTAATCAAAATGATGCCTTGAAAACATCATCAAAAAAAAAAAAAAAAAACACTTCCCTGTCAGCTTTGACATTCACACACCCTCACTTAGAAGAGAATAATGCCCTGTTCCTCAGAGACTTATGAGGATCAAATGAAATTAAAATACCAGCATGCAAGACATTAAATGGAGACAGAGAACAGAAATGCCACTCAGTGCAATGTGTTGAATACAAACCATTTCTCCTTCTACTCTAATGGAGAAAGCCTTCAAAGCTTTAGGAGGAGTCTTCTGTCTGACTGGCTTTAATTTCAGGGCTTCGGAGGAATTACAGAATGGCAAAAGGCCGGTAGGCATATTTGGGGTGGAGAAAACATGTCGCAGTGAGTTTACAGATCCCATATTTATCTAATTCTCTTGATTTAAAAGAGAAGGGGGAAAACTTCCATTCATGTCCAGATAGAAGAAGAAGATGTTAGGCTTTGTGGAGCTGTAATTTGGGCAGCCATGCCATGACACTAATCAGCTCCAGGAACTTACAGTCCCTGTGGCGTGGCGTGCGAGTGCAAATGTGTCATTCTCAAACCTTAACAGTTTAAAGGGCCTCATCTCCGTCTTCACTTCTCTGTCATCAGACATTGCGACTGGTCACGATATCCAATCATAATGCAAATACGACGGGCCTCTTAAAGATAACAGCTGCGTTCTATTTGAAAGAACAATTAAGGGGCAGAAAACCACCCCGTGCTTCTCTCCATCCTGAGCTGTGTGTCTCAAAAATGGCTGGACTTTAACACACGTGATTTTAGTTTGTATTTTCCAGTGCCTGTTTTCAATCTATGCTGTAAAATATTGAGAGAATTGTTTTCTGGAAGACATAACAAATTTCCTGCATTTCAGTAAATAATACATTCACAGGACAGCCATTTACGGGTGTGCTTTCAGCAGTGGGATAGATCTAAACAGAGAGGAAGCGATCGCAGAGTTTTGGTCAGCTGTGGATATGAGCATCCGTAGCAGTCACCTGGAAATGAATCTCTGCAGAAACAAAAACAGAACGGATGCAGGGAAAAAAGTCAGTTTGCCTCTTTAGGGAAAGCGGAACTTCCTCCTTTATTCTGGGAAAGACCTTGCATTATTAAAATTGACACCTATTTTCAGGACTTTCCAAATCCGCTCACCCAGCTAAAACAATAACTCTTTTTAAATCCCACTACAGTATGACACTGTTTGCACCAAACAGATCCCAATCAGTTTCCCCACTTTAACAATTCATTGGATTTAGCGGAGAAGCGTTCTCCTCATGTGTCGGCCGTCTGCTGCTTCTTATTATGACAATTCTCTTTCATCCGAATCCAGCCGCCATTCAATGCCTTTATTGTGCATTGTTTAAATCTGTCGAAAGGACAGAACACAAATTCTGTGCATAAATGTCACACTACAACACGACTCAGTGCATTTCCTATTCCTTTTGTTTTTACATTCGAATATGACCATGCCACTTATTTAGCTAGATAAAAAAATCTGACTACATAATATCTGAACATATAATATCCTGTTTTAGTCATAACAGAAAGTGTGCTAAAATCATCAAACAGGGACAGTTTGGCATAACATTAATATTTAAGCATCCCTAATCAGGTTGCATGTATTTAGGTTTGGTAATATGTAGCGTGCATTTTTTGTCAGACTATTCATTTTCGTCCTTTAACAAATGGAATGAGTGCAGGCATGCGATGGCCAAGGAGCGAGCCGTGATGAAAGAGAAGGAAAATCTCAGAAGTCTGCAGTCCCTCTCTGCCAGAGCAGCGGTAAAAGTCCAGGCAGCCAGCTGACAGCATGCCAACATAATTGTGAAGGACTGATTTTAATATTATGAAGGGAAAACAGCGGGGCTCTGGCGAGCTCTCAGCGCTATTAAGAAACAGAAGGTAGTCTTTAATTTAAACATGATATATGGAAAAGCCAGTAAGGAAGAGAGACATGGAACTGTATAAATAGCCACATCTCAGTCTAGGTTGATTCGAAAAAGCATGTAACTGCCGAAAACTGACTTTACTTTCTGCAAATTTCTAGGCAAATAATAGTGCCAAACATGACATGTAAAATAACGAGCTGTTTATGTAACATATGACATGTGAAATAAATTTAAGCTTAGTGGGAGATCACGCTCTGTCAACATATATTTCATTTTGGAGGTGGACGCTTGTTCTTGACAAGCTGAAAATTAAGATGCCACTGGAATGTAGAATTTGTAATAATATTTCAGAGCAGTAGTTTTACTTGCAGTAATGAAAAGACTTATAGCAGGGGTTATAAGCCTAAGATGGAACTTAAGTCTATTCTAGAAAGCAGATGGGGATGACAATGCTAAATACAAAAAAATTAAATGCAATCAAATATTTGTGCCTTCTTAGGATGCCAAAAAAAAAAAAATTGCTCTTCAGTAAGTTTAGGTTGTGTGTGTGTGTGTGTGTGTGTTTCAAAGAGGTTTCTTATGTTACTTAATGCTGCATTTATTTTATCTGAAATATTGCAATGTAAACTTTAAAGTGTAGTTTTTTGTAAAATTATGATGTAAATTAATGTAATAAATGTAATTTATTCTCATCCTGTGATGGCAAAGATGAATTTTGAATTCACATGATCATCCAGAAATCACTGTAATATTCAGATTTATTACTGAAGAAACATTTCTTATTATCAATTTTGAAAATGCTGTTTTTAAAAAATTCAAAAAAATAAATCAAGAATTGAAAAAAAAAACGTATCCCTTTTTTAGGATTTGTTGCTGATTTAAGAAGTGAAACAGAACAGCATTTATTTGAAACAAGTCTTTTTGGTTACTTTTGATCAATGTAATGCATCCTTCGTTAATAAATGATAAAAAATATATAATAAAATATGGTAATGTATGCCAAGGTTTGCATATTACTAAGCCTATGCAGTATTACATTTCTTTGTTAGATTTCAAAAACCTTTTGTTGGGGCCAATATATATTAAAAGCAGGATGAGCGAACCCCAGGCTTTTGGGGTGTATGAGACTCACTGATATGAGGAGCAGGCAGGATCCTAGCAGTTCGCACAGGTCCATGCCTCACCGAGAACAGCTCCTGTGCTTCACCGTTCAGCTGCAGAGAGACCAAACAAACAGACATGTTTCAAACACACCGGACAGTGATGTTACAGACAGCAAAGAGTACTGTGGGTGTGAGAATGAACTGTGGAGGTGCATATGGGTTTGTACCAGAGCCACATCACAAAGGTTATCAGCCCTGAGACAAAATGCCAACCATATAATTACAGTGCAGAGTTGACAGGGCTCCAGCATTTTATCTTTTATTTGTACATCAGCTAACACATTCCTTTTGAAAGTGTTGACACAGAGTGTCCAACTGAGAAACAACCATGACGAATGTCCTAAATACTGCGGCATCCCTTCTGGAACATTAACATAAAAGTGCTTGACTGTGAATCACACAATGCTCTGTTTGGTCTGCAGCGGCTGTGATGTGGTTTAATAATGAGTCACCCAACAACTAGAAGATAAACATCAGGCATCTGTGGACAAACCAAATCAAGACACTGCTGTGTAATGTTATCTGGCCTTCGGATCCGAACGGAAAATAGATAAAAGTCATTGACAAACATGCTCTTAAATTAAACTTGTACTGCTTTCAAAGCTGCAGTCTGGGTTTTTTTCATAGTTAAATGATCCTATCCCAGCTTAATGGAACGGTTCACCCAAAACTGAAAATCATGGGTGAATCACTTCCTCTCCCTCATGTTGTTCCAAACCCTGCATGACTTTGTTTTTTCAGTGGAACACAAAAGAAGAAACTGTTAAGTATTTTTTTACATAATGAATATGAGCGAGCACTGGGACTGTCAAGCTACAAAATAACAAAAAGCTCCTCTGAAGTTTTATAAAAGTGGTTAATATGACTCATACATTATATTACATGTCTTCTAAAGCCATAAAATAATAGCTTTGTGTCAAGAACACACCAGAATTTAAGTCATTATTCAAACTTTGATAGTTCAACTTGGAGAAGTAGCGATGAATATTACTGATGTTCACTTCGCAAACTAGTCATTCTTTTGAACTGGATCTTTTCAAAGAGGTGAATTATTGGTTCATCATCTGAATGATTCAGTCACAATGATTCGGTTAATGAGGTCACAGGTTCATATTCAAAAAACTTATTCAAAGACTTCAGTAGGTTGATTTCCCTGAAATGTGTAACATTGTGGAACTACTGTTCCAGACACTGGCTCAACCAATGGTGTGAGTTTGGGGCGGGACTATCTGCTATGCAGCCAATTAAATGAAATTTTGAAAACTCAGATCCATTCCGAATTAAGTCTTTTCTTTCCTCTGCCAGTGTAGGAAAAATTTGAATTGCTGATCAACTCAAGTGTCATCCGGGGTCAAAAATGTGGTTGCTGGATGCAAAAAACAATGGGGCACAAACAAAGAGAGATTTGTTCATACTGTAGGACAAATCAATGCAAACTGAGAGAACTAAACTTCACATGAAGGATGGAGGAGATTGAGCCAACAACTAAACCACAAAACAAAAGCTACCATGTATTCCATAAACCTGCTCCTCAAATAAACACCATTTCTGTGACTAACCGTCCCAGGCCGATATTTAGCACCTACAATGACTATTTGATTGAACTGTAATAACGATACAGACCTAAATCAAATAAAGTCTTAATCACATCATTCTCATAGCGACACTGTAATAAGCTGGTGGAAATCCGGAGATCGGTGAAACCAAAGCTGGGGAGCGGTGTATCACACCGCAAGGGCGGAAATATCTTGATTGGCGCCCAAATCCTATGGCCTTTTATTCTAGCTTTGTTTTAAGAATTAAGCCCTGAATGTGCATCTCTATGCGTGTTAAATTACAGAAACGTCCTTTATCACATTACTGGGCATAATCCATGTGTCTTAAGCAGATAAGCCCACGGAGAATGATCGCTCTTTTGCACAATTAGTAGCTTTTTCGAATGCGGGATCAGAGTTGTGTTTTTATTAAAAGCGCTTGGTGCAGACTTTGTAGCTGCCAAGTGGGAGATTAATACGGCATCTACAGCACGGTACATTTGATGTGAGAGAGACAGAAGGGGAGAAAACAAGAGAGAGAGGTAATGCACGCGGGCCACCACAAAACAAAACCCCCAGCTGGCAAATGGGGCAAAGGAATAATGGAATTTAGCGGATTGCGAGGTTTACGTTAATGCGACTGTCATTGTGCATTACCAGACTGCTCATCCTCGCTTTACACGGCTTTAGTAGTGACATCCATCACCAACCTCTCAGCTATTACATTACTATTTATCACAGCAATATGCAAAATTGAGGACTTCTTTTTGTTTTTCCCTCATGATGTTTGTTGTAATGTCATTCACATGGATAGAGTGTAGATGCTGGTCATCAAATGAGTTTTGTTAATCTCCAGCCACTCTGTGTGATGGGATTCAGCGAATCGGAGCAATTTAACAGTATTTGGAGCTGAGAGAGTATTCTTAGTATTTTCTCCGTATTCTTAGAAAGCAGAGAGTATCTGAAAGTAGAGCGGACTGAGGACAAAGCCCAGCATTAGAAAAGAGAGACTGGTGACATCTCTGTCTCCTGGCCTTCTGGGCTCTTGATGTGATAGCAATAATAAAGACATGAACTTCTGCTCTCCTTCCTAAAATACACTAGAGCAACTAAATCTGAAGTCCAAATATCAATTATCATTTATTGTTTCTGTGAAGGGATTTTAAATGTTTCATCTGAGAAAAAGAGACCATAATAAATCCTATCCAACATTCCAATGGTTTAACGCATTTAATATTAAACAACAAACAAAATGGTATCAGTAATGGAGACATACTAAAAATGTGTCAAATTAAATAGTATTGAAAATAATTATTCAATAGAAGTTTAACAATTAAAATAGTAATACTAATCCAAAATTGACCAAGTAGATTTTTGGCTAATACAATAATATCTACATGCCAAAATATCTTCTGATAATTATATTACATTTTAAGCCAGAATGGATAAGCAGATATCGATTTTTAATGATATGGCAAATAAATTATAAATTTATGAATCTAAATTCAAATAAAGCTAAATAAATCACTAAAAACTAAACATTACAGCATAATGTGCAGTATGAAAAACATTTAGAGATTTGCTAAAGTTATGTTTGATAGCGTCATGCACTTGAATCAGTTGTTTCTTGCTTATTTTATACAGATAAAATTTTACAGATATTTACTTTACGTGCACAAGTGATGACAAAGATAACCTAAATGTAAAAAATTATGAAGTGCACTGAGCTGCTTTAATGATAACAGCAAAACAGACACTTTCAGTGTACTGCATGTTATCCCTCCACTCCCTGATTAATCGAACTGCTATCTCCTGCCAGCCAGCAACACCTCCATCAAAGATTCTGCTCCACCAAGATGCTAATGCACAGGAATAAAGAAAGGTACTACAGCTAGTGCTACTCCTGCTCCTCCCTTCAACGCCATTACACAAGGTGTCGGCTCAGCAGCTGTCACAAACTCTTTGCAGGCAACTTATGGCCAGACACGGTGACGCTTTCAACACTTGGACAAAAAGTGTGAGATGTTGTGTCTGTAATGATGCTTCCATATTCACGTCAGAAGGAAGTGCAAAGCTTTCCTAAAGTGATAACTGTCAGAGTTTTCATCATTTTCTAAAATAAAGGCTTAGTCAGGGTGACAAATCACATAATATGACAGATATCTTTATCTCCAATACCATATGACTGAGACAGCCAAGTCTGAGAGACCTTGAATTGAATTTGACATTTTCACTACTTTACTTGGAAGGCGGGATCATGTTTAGTTACCATTATTTTTTACATTTGACATGATTCAGAGCCTTACATGCATCTTGACATAATTTTTCACCCAACTTTAATACTCAAATCTGTAGTCCAGGACACAGCCTTGCCTTTGTCTATGGCGACACCAAGTGGTGAATAAGAGTCACAGCATAACACAGCAACTGAGCAATATCAAACACAATTTTAAGGTCGTGAGTCATATTTGACTGAATATTGATTTGCAATACAAAACTGGAATAAAAAAAAAAGTAAATTTCCTGTATTCATTTCCAAATCAAAGGACAAAAAATGCAATATACACCAGAAAGTATGTAGTAGGCAGTACAACATTATTGATTTCACTGCTGAGCTTCGCTGTCTACACCTCATTGTCACCAAAATGAGTGATTACCAGTTGCTTTGTCAATGACATACAATACTGTAATTTGTAAACATAAAAAAATATGTTCTATATAGTATGAATGTGTGTTGGTTGCATTGGTTGTATCACTTCACTGTCATTCACAACTCCTATTCAGTAGCCTCATGGGATAGGTACAACGTCAACTGGCTATGCATGTCAGAATCTCACCAGAAGTAGTAGTTTATCCAAATAACTTTTGCCTATTCTTTTATGAATATTGTGAATTCGAACATACTTCTCTTTTCACATTTTATTTTTAGCCTACTACGTAGTCAGCAAGTATGCATATTTGGAAACAGCCAGTGTAGTGCAGACAAGAGAGACCATTTAAAATGTACTCACTGATATGCTCCAAATCTGCATTCCATCGGCGTATCCAATCATCAAGCAGAGAGGCGGGTCAGTGCCGCTCCCGTGCATCTCTTGGAACTCTGGTAAGCGAGCCACATCTGGGCAAAGGACAAGAAACACAAGTTGTAAGAAATGACACAGACGTACAACAAATAATTCACAAAGCAAGTAATTCACAAAGGCTTGACGCATGTTGTAAACAGCTCAATAAACAAACAAGACGCCGATGATCAGAACAATGGAACACATAAATAATGATTCAAAAGTTGGCAAAATATAACACCTTTCTGATCGCCACTGTTGTTATTGTTCTGACAAAAAAGAAAGTTGTTAAAAAAGAAAATAAATAAAAAAAGATAATGGCTGTCAAAACAATTGCCAATACAACTGGAAAATCTGACAGTCATCATGGTCAGCATTTAGATGATCCAACATTGGTGCAACCAAAAACTTTGATAAGATAAATATGAACTAGCCCCAAACCACATCTCAATGTTTCGCATTAAATTGCTCACATGGGACAGTAAATATATTTACATCGCAAAATACTTTAAATAAATGCAGTTCTTTATAACTTTTTATTCTTCAAACAAAGAATCCAAAGAATCCTTATACTGAAAACTGGAGTAATGGCTGCCGAAAATTCAGTGTTGCCATCACAGGAATAAATTACATTTAAAAAAATAATCAAATAAAACGTACATTTAAATAAAAAAAATAAAACTTAATTCGAAAACAAACAAAAAAACTGCAACATGACAAATATGATATAGTCTGACTAACAAACAAATGATTCATATGAGCATACAGCACGAACTTACCATTGATGTCTGTTCTTTCAAAACGGACCCAAACTATCTTCTCTTTTTCATCAATAGGAGGCGTCCCAGTATATGCCTGAAAATTCAAAGATTAATACAGGCTAGATATTTTCTAACTAACTTGTTCTTGCTTTCAATATCTATCACTTATAAGTCTAAAAGAGTCTTTCTAAGGCTCTCAACATTTTTACATTGAAAATTGAAAGAAATACATTGAAAATTAAACATTATCCAACACTGACTTTAAATTACAACGTGCATAAAAAAAAGTGGTAACATTTTCTATGAAGCCTATATTTATAATACATTATAAAGGTATTCTTAAGGCATTATAATGAATACATAATGCATTATGAAAAAAACGTATATGTTATATCAACTCATGAATAATCAAAAACAATTATAATACATCATAATACTTATGTATTTCTGGTTTTAAGTTTAAGAGTATGATTATTTATAACACTCATTGAACACCATATTAAATCTACTTCATTTACAGTATAATGGACTGTATCATATCTTGACATTATTTAAGATCTGCACAGTATCTTACTACAGCTTGTGAGTGGTTAGATGTTGAGTGTTTTTAGAGTGTTTCCTGTTGCACTTATTTTAATTAACTGATGTTTAATACCCAAACTGAAAAAAAAACTGTTTTATATGGTTAAATTTTATTTTGATGGTCCCCTTAATCAATCGACTATAAGCGACTTTGCAACTACATGCCAACTAACTCTTATTACAGTATAAGTATGCTCAAGAATGGTAGAATCTATTATGGTAGAATAAGTTGACATACTTGTAAGTTGCAGAGTTACTTATCAACAGCTGTCTAAAGGGTACCATCAAAATAATCAAACTGATATTACAATAAAAATAGCAATTGTGTCATATTACACATTCATCTGATCTGATATCTGAGCTTATGGCTGTTTGAGAAAACATTTTTATTATTATTATTATTATTATTACTTATAAGTGGTCTTTGACTGCTTTAAGTAAAGTAGCATCAGAAAAATGGCAAGATATGAGACTTAATACATTATAACTATGAGAAATATAATCCATTGTAAAAGTTGATGCAACATGTTTGTGCTATAAATCATCATACACTTAAAAGCTATAACCACAAATAAATATTATATTAAAACTGTTCTTATGAATATTTGTGAGATGATACAACATATTATAAGGTTTTTTATAATGCATTATCTATTCATTATAATGCCTTAAGAATACCCTTATAATGTATTATAAATACAGGCTTCATAGAAAGTTTTAACAAAAAAGTTAATCTCCAGTTTTGTACACAACATCCCAAGCAAAATTTAAAAAGAAAAAAAAAAAAACATTTACCTGAGGGACTACATCCTGCAAGAACGTAACTACGCTCTCCATGTATGACTGCTCTCTGCAAAACAGTAAAAATAATTCTCATGAAAATAATATAACCACAAAGGAAGAGACCTTGAGCAGCAATGCAATATTTTGTCACCCTTTTGTTTATTAGGATCAAAATCTTCACATTTACAATACTGATCACCGAATTGGCTTTACAGCTATAATTTAATTTAAAAATGAATGAGCCAATATAGTCTTACGTTGCAGCCTGTGCTCGAACCACAACCCCACCAGCACAGCGGCTCGGTCTGCGCGGGGAGTCAGACGCCATGGCCAACCACTCAGGATCCTGATGGAACAGAGCATGAGAAAACAGAGGCATGATTTTCACATGATCATACACATCACTGCAGAGATGCCTCATTAATCATTCTGGTCTCAGTATTACTCTAAATTCAACAGAAGTAATAGGCTACAAATGATATCTGCACAACTACAGATCCTCCACCTTGCAGATGAATGTAAATCAGGCATAGATGTGCCTGGTTCAGTTAAATCTTCACAACAGACCCACTCCTATTAAGTATTGATCATGTAAATGATCTATAATACAGACTTGTTAAGACAAGCGAGATAAACAAAAGAAAAGACTTCAATCAGCTCCAGCAATATTTACTAGTAACCAAAATATAGGATGTAAATACCTTTATTACAATCATAATAATGTAAGTAGCTCTTCATTTATTTACACTTTAAAATATTTTTAACATTATTTAATCCAAGACGATGTCCAAAGAGATAGCAAGAGTGTGTCAGAGGAAAACACAGCTGTGAGTTCAGTCAGTTCAGCATTTCATCATATCAACTCTCTCCACAGTCTGTTAGCTTAGCCAAACCGCTATCTGTCATTACAGCGCTTCAAAGACAATAAACTGAGCAATGACAATAACTTTTCTCACTTTCTGAAAGAAATATATATGTAATGTAAGAAATGTCCAACTGAATGTTTAACGATACGACATTTGTACTAACCAGAGGTTTTGTGTTTTCAATTCGTATCAGCAGAGGTCCTCAAAAAACGCCACAGTGGAGCTGACATGCAGCGGAAACAACAGATGCTTTGGCCAATCAGAGATGAGCTTCGGAGACGGATAGCCAATGGTGTTAGGACAAAGGTGGGCTCTTAGACCTTTCTGACCAATGGTGGATGGCAGGGACTGTTGGGTTTTTTTTTGTTCGCTGAACGAATCTGAAGCGTTGTAAAAATTTACAGTAACTCCGTGATGAAGTGTTATATAAAGCAATATTTGTTATGTTCACACTCATATGAGCATCTCTGCATTTTAAAATGAGCACAACAGACTGGGTAAACGCAAATGTTACATCACGTCACGTTGATGTGTTTATTTACATCGAAGTATCGCGTGATGATCACTAACCGAGCTACTTCGCACAGCCTCGGCTTCTTTCGGAAAAATGAAGTCAAGACACAGAAAAAAACCTAATGGTTCTTATCATCTAAGGACGTCTTAAAATTAATTAGTTATATTAAAATAAAAAATGTACATTTTATTTCATGACTTAATTTGCCCCATAACAACTTCCAATATTTTTATTGAGGAGCATACAGTTTTTATTGTAATTGTTTTATTTGACCTGTTAGCATAGCAGCACCTTCCGTTTAGAATTACAATTTCTAACATCACAGGAAAAAAAGACAATGTTAATGAAACCCTTGGAAACATTAAAACAACCATAAGGCTTTAAAATTTCAAAATGCATAATTAATAAAGTACATGCCTGCATACAATGTTAACATTAAACCTTATGACACAGGGTTAAGATATCGGTGAACACTAGAAAAGATGAACCATTCTCCTTGTTCAGTAAAGCAATAAAATTGATCCCAAAAAGATGAAATAGAACAGGTGACATGTAAGCTGCAGGGAAATATCTTCTCAGAAGATAGAATTTCTTTCTTTCTTTTTTCCCCACAATCCTCCAATTTTCCATAAAGACTGCACAAATTCAACTTAAAGTGCAAAAATCCCTATGTGATCCATCATGTCTACCTGACTGACCTGAAGCATAACAGAACTGAGCAGTGGACACACATTGGAGGAAAAACTAAAACTCATTTAAAAACCAAACACATTTTCATTAGTCTGCAAAATATAAAGTATAACAACATAAGACTAACATATACTAAAACATGAGTGAATGGAAGCGAGTGATTTTTTTTTTTCTTTTTCTTGACATTGTTACTTGCTTCAGGATTTGGTTTCTCAGTAGCTTATATCAACTAATATCAGAGTCTGACTGTCCAGCATGAATGTATAGATTGCATTGTATTAGGACCATGAATGTCAGCAAACACATACAGTAGTCTTCCCATGCTGCTGAAGCATCGCTTGGACATTTTCAGACTGTTTCTGTGCATTTCCGCCACCACCACCACTCCTCGCCGAGGACTGTGCACTCGGTATCTTTGAGGATGTACATGAGGACTCTTTAAGAGGGGACTGGGACAAACTAAGACGGGGTTTCTTCAGCACAGGTGAGGAGTCCTCCTCTAGCACCCGCTTGCCTGTAGGCATTCTGTCACAAGGGGCCTCATTTTCCAATGAGTCATTACAAGGCAGAACCTAAAAAAAAAAGAAGGAACTATATTTGAAGCTTGAGTGTGGTGTTATTTTGAATCAAAATCCACAATATAATACAAAAGACAAACAACTGCCTTTTAAAATGAACCCTGGTTCATTTTCAGCAAATTTTCATTTTTGGGTCTACTATAGACAATCTGAAACATTCCTAACCTGGGTGGGCAAAGAGTTGGTGCAAGATTTAGGAACGGAGCCACACTTTGATCCTTGTAGATTATACACCGTCTCGTAAGGTGGCAAACACTCAGAGGATGTCCCGAACGGCTCCAAACAGATAACAATGGCACTGGTATTATCAGCACGGAGCATGCGTTGACGCCATCTCAGTAAGGCATGGTTTACGAGCAGAACAGCATTTGAAACATTTTCCTTTTGGTTCTTTGCCTGTTGGAATAAACATTTAGATGAGCAAAGGTTTCTAAAAGGCCATTCCTGAAGCATAGATTTAAATCATTCACCTTGGCACTGTCATTTTCCTGGCAAATAGACACAGCCTCCTGTGGTGATACCATGTTCCATAACCCATCACTGCCTAAGATGACGTAACGGTGCTGCTTCAAATCCAGCTTGATAACAGCGGTATCAGGCTCTGGTGACACTACAAACTCTCCGCTGTAGAAGTCGTAACTCCACAGGTCACCTGCAGACACATTAATGTGCATTCAATTATAACATTTTACATACCAGTGAAATCTAAGTCAGGAGCAGTGACTGATTCTCTCTTTTTATTCTGTCGCTTGATTAACATTTAGGACACATACAGCAGCAGCAGCAGCAGCATGTTGACATCATTTGACACGTTTTTGACCATTCAAACATGATAAAAGGACAATTCCATCAACTGTCCTGAGTGTCTTTCACACTGGCCCCGGGCCTTCACATCACCTAAACAGTCTATGGTGCAATTCAACATTCCTTTTTTCATTGCTTAAGAACAGAGAATATCATGGTGTTGTGTTGCAATTTGCAAAACAACAGACAATCTCTGCTGACTTGTTGGATGTGTTGAAACTCACTCAACATCACTGTTTTTCCAATAATACCAGCAACGAGCTCATGTAATGAAATAGCATAACCCTCTTACCAAGAGCTCGGGCCACAGCCAAAAATGGGATCTGATCGATGACGGTGCTCCTTCTTACTGGTCCATTGTGTGTGAGTCTGGGTCTCTTCCACACCACCCTATTGACTCCAGACTTTTTAATGACACTAGAGGGAAGATGTGACAGTGATCAGTGCCGGGTCTCATCATAGTTAAAGTTTAATGCACAAAAAACCGCTGACCAAAAACTCTTGTACCTTGAAGCCTGAAAACGTATTCACTAGAGTTTAAACCTTGCCCTAAGCCAAACGTTTTAAGGGGCAAGACAACGATACAGGCCAGTGGATGCTGGTCTGTATCATGTTGACATGCTTGTTATGTTCTTTTAGGCTAAACGACAAAGAAAGCTTGTGTTTAGATTATGATAATGAGGACAAATGCCAGAACATGTTTGGCTATGTTGTCCCACTTTTGAAGCTGTGGGTGCATAAACAAAAACCAGTCAGATCACTGTTGACACACAGGGCTGAAAGAAACTGGTAGCATTTTGTGTTTTCCTGATTAGTGTTGACATTAAATAAAAGAATGAGAATGGTTACTTGTGAAGGTTAACCAACTAAGCATGTAACAAGAAAGTCTACAATCAAATTGCGAAATAATCTCTTTCAGCTGCATCACTAGTACATGCCTCCACATATTGCTTACCAAAGGCAGAAGGTACCAAGAGTGTGTGAATACAGTTTGACACCTGTAAGCTTACTTGTTTTATTAGAACTACTCACCTGCCGCCAAGCCCCTCTATTCTCTCCCTTTCCTTTGGAAGCTCAGGTTTGTGGTCCTGTGTAATTTCTACAGCTCGAATGAACTCGTCAGAGGGGTGATCCTGCACCCCCAGCACCACTGCCGAGTCCCCAACATGGGCAACATACATACGATCACGTCGTATTACAACAATACTTGCGGTTGTACCAGAAGTGCTGGGAAGTCCTGTAACCGTCTTTGGCCATTCAGCTAAAAGAAAACAGACCATACAGTTTTCAAAAACAGATCAGGGATTATTAATTAACCTTTCTGTTTAAAATTGATTTTTCACACAAAAATGTAAATTCTGTTATACATTTGGAAGAAAAAAAGCTAATATCTGGCAAAATGTCCAATTTGTTTTTCTTTCTTTGCAATGAAAGTGCATGGAGTCCAAGGACATGAGACATTCTGCTTGCACTTTCTTCAATGCAAGAAAGTCCAAGAGATCTGAAATGAAGGTGAATAAATGAAAAACATGCTTTTAATGCAGAATCAATGAGATACTGATGAGTTTTACATTTGGTCAATAGAACTGCCAGTCCTAACTTGATCTCCAGTACTATGTAGCACCTAATCCCTAATCTAAATGCATTGTCTTTTCTGTTTGTTTTGGTTTGCTTGGTCTAGATGTTTGGATGACCTTTACGTTTATACATAAACACGTCATAAACGCATTATAGTGTTATAGGTCAAATGTTGTCAATACACTTCTCCATAAGGGGGCGACCCGCTTTGTGCAGAAAACAGATTATTTTAGAAGAATGACAAAACTACTAACGTTATTCCTCTCACGTGAGTTCACATAGGTTTGAATTGTATACCTCTTTAAAAAAATTTAAAAGTCAATTTCTTTAAAAGAAAAAAGGCTATCTGCACCTTTAAGCAAACCAAGTCAGTTTGCAAGTGTCTACGATGTAGCAAATCACTATTCTGATCTGATGTGCTGTCACACTAGTTCAGATATGTATTAGATGTTTGGTGTGGCCTGCTGTGGTTGTGTAACTTCTTTTGGCGGGATGCATCTGATGTTGCAACCTTCGTTCAAAAAGATCAGCTGCCTGACTCTTTCCATTGCACGTCCATAAAATGGCAGAGAACTCACAGCAGTTAAACGAGAACGTGTGTATATGTAACATTTCATTTCATAACTTACGTAATTTCTTCCACATGGCATGGTGACAAGAGATGAATCCCTTTCGCAGAGCCGCGCACACCTCTTCGTCGTCTTCAGACCAAAAGCCTCTTTGTTTTTTAATGTGGTCCCACAAATGGCTGCGAGCAAAGCGCGCGGCGTCCGGACCCCCGTGTCCGTCGAACACGGCGAACATAGCCACAGCCCGCGGCCGACGGGCGTTTTTAGACGGATGAGAGGAGGGCATCGACGCCTGCTGAAGAGTAGAGCTTGGTTCATCATCTTGAACATAAGTTACAGTGATAGATCCGGGGATGGAGTCTTGGATCGAAGCGTCGGGGTTTTGGTCTTGTGCTGGTGCCGCGATCTCGCCACGTTCGGCGGCGTCCAGTTCATCTTCACTCGGCTCATCCTCCTGCTTCATCGTCACTAAGTCCTCCATGTATTTCCTACCGCCTTGGTCATAATAAATACTTGCTCGACATGAAAATACCCCATCCATGTTTTGATCGGACAGAAAGGCCGGTAGAATAGCAGCGTTTGATGTTTAGGCAGGACTGAGGCCGGGTGCGCGCTTTCCTCTTTGTTTACCTTCGATGTTATGAGCATGCGCAGAAACACCATGACAGGGGTCAGTGAAGCCCTAGGTTATTTGACCCTTGATTTGACTGAGAAGAGTCCTTGAGATAGCCATAACATAATAAAATTATAAAAACATTATATCTATCTATCTATCTATCTACCTATCTTAAAGGTAGTAAATATAGTAAGGAAAAGCATGTAACATTGCATTATCACATCACACGCATCTTTATTTATGGAATGTATATATTTATTTCTTTATTTCATTTAATTCCAGCGTCTGTATTATAGTACTTTTGACTATATGGTATGGTTTTTTCTTGACTGCTCACATGGTTGAAGGTATATGTATAATTTATCTTGTTTTAGTTCTTGTTTGTTTTATTTAGAGCTTTGTTTAAATATAAAATGACTGCATTTAAACATACTATTCTGTAAATACATTTAAATATAAGGCATGCTTTAGATTTTTACATGACTAGGTTACTAGGAAATGTTATTATGCTAAATCTGTATAATTGTTTATTTTGTACAAGCCATGCTTTGTACAAGCGACGCATGCAATCCAAACATTTTATTTTAGGGTACAGCATTGAAAGAGTCTTTGACGGTGTGCGTATTTGTCTCAAAAGCAGTTTCCTTTAGTAGTGAATCTTTAAAACTCAAGGAAGACATCCAGACAGCTTATTGTGAACTGTGAGGTGCAGTAATTTTGTGGATTCTTCATAGATCAAACAGGCAGATAGATCACATAGAATTCTTACATGTAAAGCGGTGTCCAGCAGATGGTGCTTTAAGCCTAAAATATATAAAGCACCATGATCTGATGTTATTTTGTTAAGTATGTTTTAGATTTTTATTAGTAATTTTTTGAAAGTGTAGATTGATTGACTTAATTATGCCCTTTCTTTTGGTTTTGGTTTTTAATTGTTTTCTCTTTTAACGTCCAAGCTATGTGTGGCAACAAACGAAATGACTTTTATTTTAAAATCCCCTTACTGTCGCTCACAACCATTCAGGAAGTGGAAGCTGTTGTCAACGGAAGTAGATCGAGTGATAGTCGGTCTCCGTTGATCGAGTGCACCTTACAAGCCACATTTAGGGGCGCTGCACTTGACAGAGGTAAAACAGTTAAGCTTTGAAACATTGTTTTAGTTGTCTATATTCAACAGACATTCATTGAATGTCTATATTTTATTTGAACTGCCTTTTTGTTTCACGTAACAAATCAAAAAGCTACGTGAGCTCGTCTCATGAATCGGGCTCAAAGACTCTTGGCAGCTTCTTTGATGAAATTGATACATAGTAACGTTAGTAGTTCTCACACTCGTTTCAGAGACAGCATTTATTGGAAACACGCTGTGTCAATGTATTCAAACGCTCGGCTCTCTTGTTCATAGTGTTGTGTTCTCACTAATACGCTTATGCACGGCTTTATATAGTCTGTGTTCATAAGACGGGTTTATGATAATGGCAACCTCTCCTATTGTGTTATTTAAATAGTTCTGGTCGCGTGATCAAGCATGCAATTACATCGAGGAGGAAAAAATGTTTTTGCTCTCATTGCATTCTTGTGTCTTCTCGTTTAGGTTCAGGGATTTCTTCAGCTCTCCACCTTTTGCTTTAGGACAGGCTTCCAGCTATGGTGAGGCTTGCTATCATCATTCTGTTATGGTTCATGTCAAGATTAAAAAACTGGGGGGTCCAGATATAATTTTTTTTTTTAGACATTTCAGATACCTTTTATGGGTAATTGTGTTTATTTTATGTTAAATATTATCATTTAGCATTCCTAGTCAAATTGTTCACAGACCAAGAGGTCAGATCTGGTCTAAAATTTGTCAACGCGTATACCAAATGTGTTAAAACTGTAATATAATATGTGTGCTCTTTTTTTTTTTTCACCTGTCTCTTTTTCTCTCTTGGTCAGTCTGCTGTGGTGGATCTAAAGACTAAGGAGGAGAAAGACGCAGAGCTGGACAAAAGAATTGAAGCTCTAAGGAAGAAGAATGAAGCTTTGGTCAAGAGATATCAGGTGAAATTGAGTGCTGTAATTTGATCCAAACAAAATGCCACTCTGCCTGTTTGTTTATTTGGTGTACTGCTAGTAATTATTAAATTTTCCTTGAAGTATTATTCATTGTACAGGTATTCAGTCCTTGAAATGATCAGATTCAAGGCTTTTATCTTGGTCAGTTTTATTAATTAATTCAGCTTGCTTGTCTTCTCTTGTGTCACCAGGAAATACAGGAAGATAAGAAAAAGGCTGAACAGGAGGGCATCGCTGTGACGACAACTCGCAAAGCCCGCCCTCATGAGCCTGAGTCTGAACGGAGAAAGACGGAAAAGGAAAGCTTCACAGTGACCGTTGACTTGTCCAAACCTGCTGGGGTAAAAACAGATGGCAGAATATTTTCATAGAATGGCATTTTACCATAATAAACCATTATATGTCACTTTCATAATTGGTTCTGCAAAAAAAATGGAATGTCTTTAATATCAGGTGTCTTGTGCAGAAACCCTTTAGAAATGCAGGTTGAACTGTTTTACAGGGTCATTTTTACCTTCATAAGATATTGTTTCCCCCTAACCTTATTAAATGTGTGCAGTGTGCATCATCTTTTATGTCACATTCTTATATTTAATTGATCAATTCCATTAGAATAATAAGACGCTACAGGGCTGTTACCATGTAAATAAAATAAGTGTCAACAAAATCCTTGTTTGCTATGCAGAGGTGGCATGGGAAATGCATCTGAAGTGAAATTTCAATATACTTTCTCAGACTGTTTAATGCAGCTCAGAGGTGGCATTAATGCATCTACAGTGCAATTGTAATCACATACATAATGCTATGAGATCTAAAATAATGGAATATGAAAAAAACTGCCAGTAATGTTATCATGGACAATACATATTCCACACCCCTACAAAGAACAGTTATATTTGTCTTCACAGACATATATAAAAAGTTTGTTAGATACTTTTTGCTCTTGCTGTAAATGTAAAAATTTAATATTAATAACTATATACTATAGATCTTAACTCAAGTTTGATTTTGAATCATCTCAGACCGCTAATGATTTGCATCAGCTCCTATAAAGAACAAGAGCATGTAGAAGTTAATTAGCACTCCCGTTCCTCACAGCTCTGAAGATTTTAATTTCCCACCTGGGGAAGGATGAGACAAGCTGTAGAGTATTTTAATCAATACCTGTAGAGTTTCAGTGGATCACAGATGGCCCGCGCTGGTTTGATAGACCCTCCTATCGTGGTCTGGAAAGGTCATGCCTTTCAGTAACGGCAAAGTGAGGGCATTTTCTTCAAATATACTTGTTGAACTAGACCGATGGGCATTGCCCTTTAAAGAACGTGATTTCCAGTTTAAAAAAAATAAAAAATAAAAGTAGGTATGGTAACATGTCTAACGCAGTGTTAGACTAAAGAGATTTATATGAAGAAAAACATATACTTGTCTTGAACTTAATAATAGAAACTGGAAATGTTGCATTGGGAACAGAATGAAATAAATCTTTGGTAGCACTTTATTTTACTGTCCTGTTCCCCATGTACATGCTATGTACATATTATAGTAATTACAATAACTATGTATAACTAGGTACTAACCCTGAACTTACCCCATGTAGTTACCTTTTATTACCAGAACTTTCTTAGATAAATACACTGTTAGTACACTATAAGTACATGTAAGTACACGTACCGTAAAATAAAGTGAAACCTAATTTTTACTCTTGGACTAAAAACCTCTTAAACTTCATATTTCCTTTCTAGGAAAAGCGTGTTGTGAATGACAGGAAACCAGCTGCTCATCGTGGTGACCAGGGCCCAGAAGAAGAAGAGTCTGGTCAGCTTCATGGTGAGAGCCCCCCCCACAGAACCGGATCGGGTCGGATGAGCAGAGGTGGCCACCGCGGTGGAAGAAGAGAGCCTCGTTCAAACAAAGGCGAACTATGGTCAGAAAGGCAGCCTCAGGATGATGAAGGTGGAGAGGGTCCAGCTCGAAGTGAACGCTCCTCTAGAGGAGGGCGGAGGGGAGGAAGAGGTGGAGGTGGAGGTGGAACTCAAGGAGGATCAGGCCCGGACAGGAAATCAAAGGTCAGTATTGACAGTCACCAGTAGCCTATTTTAATCTTTTTCTAATTCAGATATTGTAGAATATAGTTGTGGTGCATTAATTTACTTACAAAGTCATTTGTAGGTGTGTTTGACACAAAACGTACAGAAAGAAAAAACACAAGTCCCACTTTGCCGCTGTCTGCAAAATGAGTTATTTGTACACAGCAGTGCTTCTTCAAGCCTGTTGTATCATTGTAAGACAAAACATTCAATTGTATTCAATTTTATTTGTATAGCGCTTTTCACAATGCAAATTGTTGCATAGCAGCTTTACAGAAAATTTTAGTTTATACATTTTATTTTGTAATAGCTTATCAGTGGTGACTATCTCAAGTTGATGTCCATATTGCAGAAATGTACGGTTAAAATCAAGTAATGCAAAATTTGGCAGTTTTGTATGTTGTCTGAGGGTTGGCATCATCTGAGGCCCTCTGGAGGGTTGGCAAACTTGGCATCATCTGTTCTCAGGTGTTCAGTTACCTCAGGTCTTTGTAAGGGCTGGATCCAGCCTGAAACTTGTGTAATTCCTAGTTACAGAGAAGTTAATAGAGAAAAATTAGCATAGCTTCTGTTCCAGCTAAGTAAAATAAAAAATTTGTGTGTTCAACCCAAACAAAATAATGAAAATGTGCATTTGATCAGATTTAGCTCAAGGACAAGGTTATGAGATGCATTATGTGAATGCTTGGCTAAAGAGATGTCTTTAATCTAGATTTAAACAAAGAGAGTATGTCTGAACCCCGAACGTGATCAGGAAGGCTATTCCAGAATTTGGGAGTCAAATGTGAAAAAGCTCTACCTCCTTTAGTGGACTTTGCTATCCTGAGTACTACCAAAAGTCCAGAGTTTTGCAACTTATGGAGCAGGGTGGATTGTATTGTGTTAGAAGACTAGTTAGGTACACAGGAGCTAAACCATTTAGGGACTTAAATGTAAGTAGTAGGGGTGTAACGATACGCGTATTCGTATTGAACCGTTCGGTACGACGCTTTCGGTTCGGTACGCGGTACGCATTATGCATACCGAACGGTTCGTTGGACTAATTAATTATATTTGGAAAAAAAAAAGAGAAATATAATGATATGCGTTCAACAAGGTAGCCCAATAACCCAAACGACGTAACAGGCAACGCCCCTGACACTCCCGAAGAAGAAAAAAACACCAACTTATGTTTATGTTATGTTATGACTCAGTCAGGCGCTCGCTCACTCAGTACACGCTGAAGGCTCGTTGCAAAATGGCCAATGCGTTTAACAGACTAGAAAAAGAAGATGACTCTCAAACATATTGTTTGAGATGCATGATTCCATCTATGAGCTGCTCGATCAGAGTGACATGAGAGCCCCTCCTTAGAACATTATTTGTAAATCCATGTTATGGTAAGTGTGCACGTTAAGTCTTTGCACACTTTCTGAAATCCACACTGTGGTAAGTTTGCACACTACACTAGTGCTCTGCATTCTTTCTAAAATCCTATATAGTGAGGGCTTCGTGCGGTTGCTTCATTGCTTTAAAAAAAAAAAAAAAAAACACCAGCGTGAATACTTGAAACGTCAACTCATTTACGCCGACATCACCTTATTGTGTCAGTATCTGGGAAAAGACGAAAAAAAGGAGAAACATGCACGCAACAAACTATGCCTGCAGCATTTAGACACCAGTATTATAGCTTACAGGGAATCCAAAGTGCACCCAAACACCAGACCTGTTGGTTATTTTAGGATCTTATATTTCTGGTCTGTTAAATGCATTAGACATTTTGCAATGAGCCTTCAGCGCGTGCTGAGTGAGCGAGCGCCTTAGGGTCCGTTCACATATCGCTCCTAAAAACGCATGGAAAACGCTAAGCACGTCTTTCTCCTCCTTTCCAAAGCGCTCGGGCAGAAGCGCTCATGAGGCTTCTGTCTTTGCTAAGCAACAATGACGTGCTCTCTCCATGAGACGCGGAAATTTCAGCGAAGGATAAATGGATTTGCAGCTCTAAAAATCGCTTGCAGTAGCTCTGCTACTAAATTTATTTCAAAATTGCAATCCATATACAACTATGATCAGCTGTTCCTTCATCTTGGCTGAGTTTTCAACGTTGTTATGGGAAAGGATGAAGCTGATTGGTTAGTTCTTGTCACATGACCCGCGGTGCGCTTGCGGCATTCTGAAAAGTTGAGATGTTTTTGCATTTTGCTGTATCTAAAACGTACCGAACCGAACCGAACCGAACCGTGACATCAGTGTATCGTATCGAACCGAACCGTGAATTTTGTGAACCGTTACACCCCTAGTAAGTAGTAATGTTTTGTAACTGATACGGAACCTAATAGGTAGCAAGTGCAGAGAATGTAAAATTGGAGTAATATGCTCATATTTTCTTGACTTGGTAAGGACCCTAGCTGCTGCATTTTGGACTACCTGTAGCTTGTTTATTGAAGATGCAGGGCAACACCCTAGCAGCGCATTACAGTAGTCCAGTCTAGAGGTCATGAATGCATGAACTAGCTTTTCTGCATCACGAAACAGGTAGCATGTTCCTGTAACTTGGCAGTGTTTCTAAGATAGAAGAATGCTGTTTTTGTAACATGGGAAATATGATTTTCAAAAGACAAGTTGTTGTCTAATATAACACCCACATTTTTAACTGTAGAGGAAGTAACAGTAAATCGCTCTAGATGCAAATTGTAATCCAAGAGATTCTGTGTATTGTTTTTGGTCCAATAAGTAATATCTCTGTCTTATCCAAATTTAATAGGAGAGAATGATTGGTCATCCAGTCTTTTATGTTTCTAACACACTCTGTTAGCTTAGATCATTTAGAAGTTTCATCTGGTCTTATTGAAATATATAGTTGAGTATCATCAGCATTACTGTACAATGGAAACTAATCCTGTATTTTCTAATAACATTACAAAGGGGCAACAAGTATTTCGAAAATAGCAGAGGGCCTAGGACAGATCCTTGTGACACTCCATACTTTACTGGATTTAATTGAGATGATTCCCCATTTAAATAGACAAAGTGATTGCAATCAAAAAGGTGGAATCTAAACCATCTTACCACCTAAAACCACCTGCCCTTTAATACCGGTATAGTTTTGTAAGCGATCTATGAGTATGTCATGATATGTGTCGAACGCAGTACTAAGATCAAGTAAAACTAGCAATGAGATGCAACCTTGATCTGACGCAAGAAGCAAGTCATTTGTAATTTTAACAAGTGCAGTTTCTGTGCTGTGAAATTCTTCATAGATATAATTTTTTTGCAGGAAGGACCACAATTGAGCAGACATGACTCTTTCTAAAATTTTAGACATAATTTTTGTCATATTTTAGATCTTTGAAACCGCAACGCAGATTTACTTTTTAAACACTAGCATCATAATTGATTTCCAATTTCTCAGGAGTGGGAGGAAAAAAGAAGACAGAACATAGAGAAGATGAATGAAGAAATGGAAAAGATTGCTGAATATGAGAGAGGTCAAAGGGTATGTTTTGGTCAACCCAAGTTTCTCTTTTTTATTATTTCATTCCAGTTCCAATGTGATACATGCGCACATAAACACTTGAAATTTATTTTTTTGCAGGCTGATGGAGAGAAGAAACCCATCAGAAACTTCCTTGATGACCCACGGCGTAGTGGGCCCATACAAGAAACTGACCGCAAGGAGGGAAGCCGACGACATGTGCGCAATTGGGGTGGTGTTGACTTTGACAATGTGAAGACTGGTGCAGAGGTTGAGAAAGAATGGACGGTACTAAGCAGATTGACCTCTTTGATTTCATTTTTCAAATAATCCTAAAAAGAAATTCCACAAAAAGCAGAACTGTGTTTAACATTATTAATGTTAAGAAAAGTTTGAAGCACCAAATCAGCACAATAAAATGATTTCTCAAGGATTTTAAATTGTTAAATTGTAGTCATATTTCAGAATTTGGCTGATTTTAGTGTTAAAATCATACCAACCCCACACCTTTCAATGGTAGTGTAATGGTAGAAACTCGCATATTATTAATACTTTCAAACTTTCCTTCTCTCTTTTTAATCTCATAACAGAATCGTAGGCCAAGCGGTAGAGGCTCAGTGGATATGACTCTGTCCATGACTGGTCGAGAAAGAGCCGAATATCTCCACTGGAAAAAGGAGCGAGAGCAGATTGACGAAGAACGGCTGGCTCGTCACCGTAATGCCACTGGCCAGTGGAGACGAGAGTGGGATGCCCAGAAAACAGATACGATGTGAGTATCAAAGATATAAATGGTCACTATTGTGGCAAGATTATGCCATATAGCTATGGAATCCTTAAAGGGCTAGTTCATAAAAAAATTTATTCTGTCATTTTGCTCACCCTCATTTGGTTCAAATCCCATATGACTTAATTTCTTCTGTAGAACACAAAAGTAGACATAACTACTGCACTTTCACTATATGGCAAAGAGAGGCCAGTACATTTCTCTTTTTGTGTTCATCAGAACAATATCATGAATGACAAATGTTGACAGGATTTTTATTTTGAGTAGAATTATCCCTTTAATGTCAGCTGTAAGGATTTTGTTTCTTTCTGAATGTTTAAAAGAGAAGCCGATAAATACTCAGTGTCTAGGAGTAATTCATGCTGACAGGGTGAGAATGAGATGACCAGTGACCCTGTGGCGTTTTCACAGGTTCAAGGAGGACCCAGCTGTGGCTGGAGAGGGCACACAAGAACAAAGCAACAGGAGAGGTAAATCACACACAAATACTTCCACACCCATCACAGTGACCACCTGACACCAGTTCTACACAAAACATGAATGTCACCCCACAATTTTACAGTTTCTATTATTTCATACAGCCAGCCAATAGACTATAATACTCCAATAAAAGCATAGAGTAGTTACATGTACACATTTATTACACTTCTGCTTTGTAAAACCTGTGTTTGTGGCTCTTTGGTGATGTTTTGTGCTGTGGTTTCTCAGCAGCTAGGGGGCGCAATGCCCATGTACAGCAACGCAGTGGACCTTCAGGTCAGCGTAAGGCATGGGACTGTGTCTGTGTCTGTCTGTGTGTGTGTGTGGTGATTGTCTCTTTGCCCTGCTTCACATTGGCCCTAGTCTGAGTGCAAGCCAACAGCTGTTACTGCGCTGATATTTTCTAATTGCTTTCCACTTCTCCATAATAAGATACAGTGGGGAGTGTGTGTCTGATTGGATTATCTATTGTCTAAAATGCATGTCGCTGGATAGCTGAGATAACATTTCCTCATCATTGCTTTCTGCCAGTTGCCCAGCCATTATATCAAACTTGTTTTCTGCAAAATGACCAGGAAGCATGCACCCGGCAACTCCTTGCATTCTTGACTTAAATGACCTTTTAAAAAAATGAAATACATCCTCACCTTGTGTCAATCACATTTACACTCTGCCTCTGAAACTTTCATTTGCCATAAAAAAAAATCGGATCATGTTTGATTTTCTGCATTTTCGCATCCGTATAGAAATAGAATTTTGATAGGAAAGGATGACCGATATGAAAAATTGCTTACAATTTTCGGTGTGCAAGGACCTTTACTCCTTGAAAACTCAGTAAAAGCACAGTAAAAGCAACACTAGCAGCAACTGTAAACAAAGAAGAAATATTTCTGTGGCCTGTTGCATGTAACTAGTTGAACATGCTCTTAAAAGAAAAAAATCTAAATCCTTCTTGAGCCTGAATCTCAGAGTTTGCTCAAACTAAACAAAAACTTACCTGGGCAGCCGGGTTTTTTGCAACAGGCTTCTGGACACTTTAGTTTAGGCTAATTAGTGGTAAATAAGTCTGTAAAACGTTCTTCATCTTAATGTTCTTTTAGCATCACCATAGTTTTCCGCCAAGGTATTTGTGGATCAAAAAATAATTAAATTGTCTCAAAATTATTCACAGATTTTAAGAAAATCTTAAATAGTGTAGAAAAAAAGGTATTTTTGCAAATAACAGATAGGAGATGCTTTAAGGTCTGTAGTTTCCTTTAAAGGCAACTGATTTCATTTTTAACTCGTCCCAATATCAAAAACAAAAAATTTATATTAAGCTTTATATTCTATATATACTGTATATCTATATATTCTTTATATTTTTTTATTATTTAACATTTATTTTTGCTTTATTTTGTACAATAATGTAATTTATGATTTATAACCATATTTTTGTCACAGAACTGGTCTGAAACTTTCAACATTTGTCGTAAAAAAAAGAGGCCCTGCATCCTCTGGGATGTTTTAAATGAGAACATCAGCACGTTTCACTTTGGTGCTTTCATTTGGGCACTTCTGAGTACAATCCTAATCAAAAACGATGTGTTATCATTTTTAGATCTGCACTGTGAGAAGTGTTGTGTTATGTTCAGGATTGTAGCATTACAATTGGCTTCTACTCAAACGACATTGCCCAGCTAAGGCGCAATCCTCTAACTAACATCACTCTTTCCTTAACATTGTGACTTTTACATTACGTTTTTCTCTAAAATATTTTTTTTCAAAAGCTGTCACTCATAACAAACCTAAGTACCTCTTTTGCATCAAAGAACGTCTTGCAGCTTTTGACACGTGCTTATTTGCTGATGTCTGGGCTTTGAGTGCTTCACAAACCCAGTATCTACCTCACAAAGTTCAAGTCAAGTCTCATCACAGTGCTGTCAAATCAAGGGCACATTTGCATGTCTTTCTCATCCATTCCCTTCCTCTCATCCATTCCCTTCCTCTCATCCCGAAGAGTGATGCATAGAGGGGCAATCCATCAGAATGACAGGGGGCCATCTGTTATTTTGAGCCCAGGGTCATCTCTAACCCACCACAGATTTCAGACACAGAATTGTTTTCCAAGGTCTTGCTCAGCCCCACATCACCCTTCAAAGATAAATATTGCTGTAATCTCTCTTATGCAGAAGACAACAAGAGGCCACCTAAGGCACCAACCATTGGGGACTTCTTGGGACAGGGCAAACCCAGACAAGGAGGCCGTGGACGAGGGAGGGGTCGCGGTCAAGGCAAAAGCTACAGGTATGCAATAGTCATTCGCACTGTGAAAATTATCCACACCACCATTGCTTCTAGAGCAGGGGTTGTTCAGACTGATCCTGAAGGGCCATTAGTGTCCTAGCGGTCTAATTATGGCTTAACTAGACCATTTTTTCATTCCAGTGTTAAAACGTAGTATGGTCTAACTTAAATGTCTCATTTAGGCAGGTGACCCATAGTTGCACCATTTGGGATGGCCCCATTAAAGAGTTTGTCCTTCTAGTAGCCACTAGGCTTAAGTTGTATTATCCAAACCTTGGTCCAGTTTCAACCTGGTAGTAAGATGCATTTTCTGTGATCTGATCACAAGTATTTGGATGCATTATTATTTCCACCTGGTATAACATTCATTTCAAATGCATCTGAAAGAGATGACATATGTTACTGGGGTTAGCAGGAATGGAAGCAAATGAAAAGTGTAAGGAGTACATTTGTGTGTTTGGTACAAAACGACATTTAAATCACTGTTCTCACATTGTGTCTCAGAATGATCATATGTTCACTGAGCGGGCAGCGAGTAGGTGGTGCTCAGGGCGGATAGCGTTTCCACCACAAAGTGCTCATGTGTTTCTGACTACATTATATGTGGTTTCCAGCATCTGCTTGTGATCAGATCAGAATGGTTGAGAAATTATCATTCTAGACTGTATACTTCCTTCCTAAAGCATGCATGATAACCGGTGGGAAGGAGAAAATGAAGAGGAGAAAGGAAGAAAGGAGGAGCAAGAGAAGGAGAAGGAGAAGGATGAAGAGAAGGTCAAAGAGAAGGAAGATGAGAACAAGGATGACAACCTCAAGGCTCCGTTGTCAGTGAAGGTAAGTGGCCTGAAAATACTTATTAGGTTCTGAGTAACATGGTAATAAGAGTTCTTTTGAAGAGCCTTATTAATGAAGGTTGCTTTTAATTAGTGTGTGTTTCAATTGTTCCTGTCCTTCTCCTGCTGTGCAGAAGACTGATGAAGAAGGCCTTGCTGAAGAAGATGATGATGAGTGGGAGGATGCTAGCGATGGTGAAGAGGAAGATGCGGAAGAGGATGAAAAAGCGGATGGTGGGGAAGACTCAAAAGATGCTAAACCAACAGAAAAGACCCCTTTATCTCCTGCACCTTCTACTCCCAGCCCAAAAGGACAACGTACCCCAAGACCCAAAGTCCACATCCCTTCCCCACAGGAGACGCTCAGTACACCAGAGGGACCTAAACCCCTCAGCCCTTTCTCCCCACTGGACAGCCACCAGCCAGTATCAGACTGGGGTGAAGAAATGGAGATGCTTTCTCCTAAGAGCAGTCTGGGTGAGAGCCCTCTGAGGCCCAGCAGCACTGAAAGCAGTCCAGCTCAACCCAAGAGCATCCCGGCTGAACCTAACATGACGACCACCCCCAGCCAGCCAGAAGAACCAGAAATCAAAGAAATTACATCTACAGGTGGAATAATTATGGTCTTTATTTAGTACTTCACTGTTTCTCTTTTTAGCGGTGCTTTATGACACTTAGCAAGGTCTGGAGTGTGCTTCATTTTCCATCTGCCATTACGTCTCACACATGGTGAAGCATTCTAGCATTTAAATGTCTGGCCTGTGCACACCAAAAGCTAAATTAATAATTTGCGTAAGTATGTTACATACAAAGTCAATGCAAAGACGCTTATAAACCGGAATGCACGTCAAGCGATGCAATTTACTTTTTCTGATTCTTACTACTTCTACTAGTTTTTGCAAGCAACAACCCAACTGTTAGTGTTGCCACCTAGTGGAGCCTTTTAGTAGGGCAGTCAGTTCCATGCATGTGTGATATATGTGTGTAATATAAATATTAGATGAAAAACTTTGGTATCTTAGCAGTGAATCTTAATTGTCTTTTCACATTTAGTGGTGGTGTCAGCTTCCTGTGAAACCCCAAAGGAGCCTGTAGCAGCTGAATCTGCCGACACAACCACCTCGAGCAGCCATGACACAGCAGATCCCGTAGTGGCGCCCACCCCAGACAGCGCCAACCTGAGCAGTAAGTCAAAACAATCCATTAATACACACAGTTTGATTTATGGTTTCCTCCAAATGAGCCATTAATTATACTCTCCTGCATATCCTGTTTATCCTCTTGTTCAGAGGAAAGCGACGCCCCTGTTGTAGAGCCGGATCAGAGTCAGCCTGAAACGAAGGTTGTGGAGGATATGGCAGTGGATTCTTCAGATCAGCCGTCCTCAGGTGCTGTTCTTATTACCAGCTTTGAGACTGTGGCTTTTCGAAAGAGGTCCCTTACTACAGCTGACTTCTAACAACTAACCAACGTCCTCCCCTTTTCTCCGCGCACTTCAGTCTTTCTGGTCTCTCTGTCTCTCCCTCCCTGTTCACTACACTACTCATGTCTCCTTTATGTTCCCGTGTCCATCTGTCTCATGGCATGAGATGGCGTCTGCTATCGGGCTTGTCTCTATCGTCTTTGACAAATGGGAATGCAGCTCCTCAGGCTATGACAGTCCTCCCCTCCTCTGGGACTGACTGCTTCTGTCTGCAGCTTCACACTGGCTGTGATTCTCCACTGTGAACCTTGCACACCTCCTCCAGCACAACTAATATCCCACGTTTACTGTGCTCCTGGATCCCCCTCATTGTCGTTTATGCACCTCTTTGATTTCACACCTTTCCCTGGATGACATGTTTGGATATGGGTTTTGGCTTTTCCCCCTTTCATGCATGTCACAAACTGCTTGAGCAAATAAGTGTTGTTTTGATTTTTGTTCCATTTTTGTTCCATTTTGAGTGTGTGGACCGCAAACGTCACTGAACGTGATCTATAACTTCATCCCAACAGGATCCCATTTAAATGCTGTTTAGGATCATAATCATTTAGGGGAAATCTGTTTGGCTTTTCTCCCACAGCAGCTTCCAGAGATGAATTACACAGGGTAAACCTAATGTGGTTCCTGAGACTGTATGGCATCTTATTAGATTTCATCTCATTTTAATCTTCATCATGTATGAAATGTTTATCAAGCCACACAGAATGAATGTACACCAGAGTTCAGATAGCTATGTTTCCATCCACCTTTTTTTAATGTGCATTTTGTAATATCGCATGAAAAAACACTGGATGGAAATGCTAAGATTTGCATAAATTAAAAAAATGTGCTTAAAAAAGACTAATGTGCACAATTGAGTAGAATAAACTTTTTATCCACTAAAAGATGTGCATAAACTATAATGGAATGCGTTTAACATCAAAAAAGTTGTGTGAGTTTGCACGATTGGACAAGATAACTTGACTAGCCTGCAGACAGATCTCATTCCACAGCATCTGAAACATTTTTTAAATGTCATCAAAGAAAGTCTGTATAATTGTCTTACACAACTGCGTTCCCAATCAGCAGGCATCCACCTCCGAAAGCAAGGACAACATTTATTGTTTCATCTGCTTGCTTTGAGGCGCAAGTTATTATTCTATTTATGGCTTCTCCTACTTTTCTGATTGATATTTAGTGCCAGTTTATCAGGAAGTGATGATTTTATTCTCTTTGACTCATTGGATGGAAACGGTGCTTTATTTGCAAATGTTTTGTTCCAGTTTTGTGCATAAGTCAAATTCGCATCTTTGGATGGAAACATAGCTGATACATAGCTGAAACATAATGAGGGTAGTTTTTGCAAATAAAACCCATTGTTTATTCACATAGACTAAAAAAAAGGCCCTCTGAAATGATCAGGGTTTCTGCAGTTTTAGAAAACCTGGAAATATCAGGAAATGTAAAAAAAAAAAATCATGGAAATGTTTCCGTAATCTTCTAGTTATGCAATGATTAAAAGGATTTCATCAGCTAGAGTTAAGTCTTTTTACAAATTTTGAATAAAAGATTTGTCCCGTGATGTGTTTGGATGGGTATATGGTGGCTTAAATAATCCACTGTAATATCAGTACAATAATTTTTAAGATTCCTTATCCAGTGAACAACTGGAAATGTTATTAGAAATTCTTTGATTACAAGAAATGGGAACCCAGTGTCTCATTCGGTTACAAAGCAAAGGAAAATCTAAACTAAAAAAAAAGCCTAGCCAAACATTATAAAAAGAAAAATGAAATTGGTGGCCTTTATCCTCATCATTTAGTTTTTTTCTAAAGTCTGAAATTTGAATTCTCTCCCTTTTTTTCTTTTATTGCCCTTTTGAGGTGCGGTCACATTCACCGTTCAGCAAATTTTCGCAGGCAAATCCAGTAATTTCAGTAGGAATCCATGCAATCTGGAATTTAATTTGAAGGCAAGGTATTTCCCCACAAATTGCACAATGGGTTTAAGTTGGTCATCCAAATTTGCCATGTTGACCAAAGCATGCTGCTTGATTTGATTTGAGAAAATGGCTTTAGTGTGCGTGTTTCATCATACATCACTGCACTGTTGACAACAGACAATGGACCTTTAGTTCCTGTGAAATTTTGCCGAAATATCACTGATGTGACTGCACCTTATTCTGTACAAAGTATTCTGTCGCTGTAGGATTTTTACTTATACAAGTGATGAATTTGTAGTTTATACTGTTGACATTTGGCATGATGCTGGAATGGCGAATAAATGTTGTGCTGCTTGTTACATTTGAATGTCTCCCTTTCCCTTCCTTTGTTTCGTGAATGTTTGACGTCGTATCCACTCCATTGCCAAAGGCCCAACCCTGTCACTCAGTCATTTGGGATTCCTGTCCTTCTCCACCTGCTCCTGCTTATTACCATTACATCATACCAGTTTATTATGCGACTAACTGCTCATTAGCAACTAATGAGTGGATGTAATTTCTTGCTAGTTCCCTCATTCCGATTTCCATTGTCCACTGGAAATATTAACACATTAAACAAAGCTCTAATGGCTCAATAACAAGATTCTAGTATTTCCTTTAATTTGATTACTCCACTACATTTAGCCTGTTTACCAGGAGGAAACTATTTTTATTGCTAAAAATGCTTTTATGAGGAAACTGCAGTCGACTTTCAGATCAAAGCAGTAATGAAACCCTGCGAAAATCAAATGTACTTCTCGTCTTCGCGTTCCACATTAGGAGACACTACTATGAAACAGTACGTGTTTTTTGCTGTTTTTGTTAAACAAAGCAACTGAAATGGTGATTTACAGTTCATTTCATCACTCATACTGGGTGTTTTCATGTTGATCTTTTCATTCTGACTGCTTTATATATGTTAACAGGCTGAGGACTAAATGCAGGTGAACTCGGTGCTTCACAAACTGGAATAGGAGGTAAGCGGAGGAAAGAGAAGACATCAGGTGTAATGGACGACTGTTGACTGTAAATTAAAGGGGTCGAGGGGGCATCTTTGGATCCCTGTCAATGCTTCATCTAAACAACTCACTATATTGTTTAATTATTCCTCATTGGTTGGGACTCTATGCTGTTGTGGAGCTAAGCTGCTGTTCTTTTCTTACGTTTACCCTGGGATTCATCTGTAAAGCATGTTATACTCGAACCATAAGAATTTATATATTTTTTTTTTTACAGTGGAGCAGTGGAAGTGTCTGTAACCCCAAAGTTGTTCAAACCCCCCAAGATCACAAGGATACTAAGTTTTAGGCACAACAGCACTCAGATTTTTGATATCTGAGCTCAAATTTAGCTTTGACGGTCAATAAGGAAACTATTAAGATGTGTTTATTTCTAAGACACGCATGCTTCACTTTTTGCATTTTTTTTTTTTAAACTAGGGCATTACTTTTTTTTTTTTTTTTTTTTTAAATCAGGGCTAATTTTGAAATTATTATATTTTAATATTATATCCATAAAGATGAGCTGTGGATTTCAATTTTGTTATAAATGATTGGTGCCCTAGAAAAATTTTGTGCTCACCGACCAAAGATAAAATCATGGTAAATTGTAAAGAGTTTGAATGAGGAAAACTAGACAATTGGGGCAGCAGAGATTGTGTACCTTATTGCTATCAAATCTAATATTGGTTTATTGACCATTTTTGTAATGTTTTGTTCATGCATCATGTTTTAGTAATCTTATGCATTTATCCAAGGTATATTTGTATGTTCCTGAATAAGAATGAATTGAGCAGGAGCTTGAAAACTTGCAATATGTATATGTCTTTTAGACTGACCGACATTCCAGTGCTTTCGTGTGAGTGCTTGCTCTCTCTTCACATGTGCATTGTGTATCCCTGTTTTTTATTTTGAGTTCACGGAGCAGAAAGAATCATGACATTTGTGATTTATTGTACTAACTGCATCTCCTTGCAGATGAAATGTCTTCCTGTTTGGGTAGAAAATTTATATATAATTTGGTTTGCCTCGTGTAGGAGGTTTGGTTTGGCTTTTCAGAAGTGCACGTAGCATGATACTGAAGTGTTTGTAGGATTTTCCTTCAAAGTTTTCTTCTAAGACTACATGCAATTCTTTTTTCTTTTTTTTAAGCTTACTGGAGATATCTCTTGGTTGCTTTTATCACTGTATTATGATGTGTAAACAGTAAGCAGGCAGTACATCAGTTTCTGTACTTTGTAAGCTGTCATATCAAATAAATGACATCCTTGCCTTATGTATTATTTGATATTTGGCCCAGGATGTTGTTGTAAGACCAGGGTAATCATGCACTTTTTCTTCCAATAAGCAGTTTTTAATGTTACTGGTATACTGATTTAGAAAAAAGAAATTATACAAATTAATGTGTTGGCACTGATGATTCATAACCTATAAGATATACATATACATATACATACAAATATATTTTATTAATTTTCTTTGTGTAAAGTTATTGATTGCTTAACAAAGCTACACAGTATAAATATTGCAAGTCATCCTCTGTCAAAATCTTCAGACATGTTTACGAAGACTTTTATGTACAGTGTGCGTTGTCTTCTGCTTGTAAACAAGGCGCAGTGCATGCATCGTGGTACTCTCGTGAGTGACTAACACGAAAGAGAAGAAATTGTTGAATAAAGTTATTTTTGTTTTCTTTGTGCACAAAAAGTATTCCTGAAGCTTCATAAAATTATGGTTGAATCACTGATGTCACATGGACTATTATAATGATGTCCTTAGCCTACTACCTTTCTGGGCCTTGAATGTTGCATCGCTCTCTATGCAGGGCCAGAAAGCTTTCAGATTTCATCAAAAATATCTTAATTCGTGTTCCAAATATAAACAAAGGACTTATGGGTTTAGTGCTACATGAGGGTGAGTAATTAATGACACAACTGTTTTCCTTTTAAAACTAGTACTAACCATTTTCCAAAGTAACTTATTGAAACATTTGTACATCTAAAGACAGTTCAATTTACCAATTTATTTTAGTTGTCAGTATAAAAATAAAATGTAATTTAACAAAGCTAGTTCTGCCTTTTAATCATTTTCTTTACAAAACTGTTTTTTTCCAAGTCTGATAAATATCCTAATAACATTTTATCTGGATAATAAGGTATTACCGAATCCTAATATCTGCAAAAAGTCTTTGCATAATATAGAAGAATATGTTCCATAAGAGGTGAGACCCACCAATGGTGGAGAACGGCAAACTCCGCCCAGCGTTCAATTAAAACTAGTGTGCATCTCTGAAGCATGAGAAACACGCTGATGGTGCAGGATCACTCTCTTATCAGAAGTGCATGAATCCAGTCACCTGAATCAGGGGATTCGCAGCAGACCTCTCTAAACACACACCGACCGCCTGGAAGTACCAGACAGATCCGTCATCTCAGAATGAGAGGAGACAAACCCGTCAGCACCGTCAGGACAAACGGAGGAGCGGAGCGGAGACCGAGTTACCCCGGAGACCAGAGGGTGAAACACGCCAACAGAGCCACGAAGATCTGGGTGAAAGTGGCGATGGGCATCGCTTACTTTCTGTGTGTTTCAATCGCAGCTTTCTTCTTAGCCATCTATTATGTGTTCTTCTGGACCCCAGATGGACACAACAACGTCACGAAGACAAACGTCTCGTGCCTTCACGGATAGTTTACACGGACAGACTGCTTCGCCGGATTCAATTAGATGTATTAACTGAAAGAAGCTGTTTCTAATGCACTATGCAGACCGTCCCAACACAGCACAGCAGTGCGAATGAATGACCTTCTTCTGCTCTGACTTTGCTTTTTTAAAATGGGCGACTGATGAACTTACGTTTCATTTAAAAAGTATTAGGAATATAATATGATTTATTTTCCTATTGCATCTTATGTTAAATGGCAATAATGATACGATTATGACGATGATATACGTTTTTTATTGCGTTATAGAATTTGATGCATAATTTAACAATATTCAGGTTTTGTTGTATAAATTAACTTTGCAATAATCCGCACATATTGACGTTTGGGTTGTAGTTACAAATGCTTTCCATATTCAATTAAAATGTTAGTTATTTAAAATAAGAATAAGAATAAAATGCTAAGTATAGCCTAGTAAGACATCTCAATTAACTAAGTGACATATTGTGGTAAAAAAAAAACAACACTTTAATTTTACATAAACAGCACAATTATTATGTAAAATAATGTAAAATATATATAATACACAATACAGTTACCAATTTACAGCAAAATACTGTAAGTATAAACTATAGGCACCTTATAATATATATAAAAAAACTGCATGTTGCATTTTGTATTTTTTTACTTTGATTAAATTTCTTATTATTTTTAAGATCAGTTATCATGCGAGTGTTGTATTATACATTTTATGTTGTTCAGTTAATGCTTACTGCTTTATTTTACTTATGTATTCATGATGTTTTTTATTTTTTTACTTTGCTATGGGATACAAATTTAAGTATTTATAACCTCCATATGGGAATGGGGCCCTTTTCCTTTTTAACATTTAAAATGGAAACTGTTGTGTACCTTTTATTTATTTATTTGGAAAGGGACCATATATAATATTTAACATAAACGTTACTGCACTGTACCAGATTTAACCAGCTAACTTTCATCCACATTGAGAGATGTGCTTTGCTGACTGGACCTCACCAAAATTACTATCATTGTACCCACTTTGATTGTAAAAGTTGACCAAGGAAAAGGTTATTTGAGGTCTGTTCTTGAGTGTGCATTATGTTAACACATGGCTAGTTCTCATGAAGTAACATCTTTTGTCTTCCTGCAGTTAAATGTTATTTTTTATGTACACATCTTTGTGCAATTAATCTGCTGGTTTTAATGGGAAATTACATATGATGCAATCACCAAATAACACTTAACAAATGATTTATGACTAGAATTGTGTGACTACAGTGCTAAATATGTCTGTCTTAGCTTTCTGTAATGGACATTTATCATTACCATTTGATTATGCTCTGTTTCTCCTAATTAGAGCTGACTGGATGTGATGATGAGAACATGACTGTTTTTTACCTTACGGGAAATCAGTTATGGATTTATTATCTTCTCGATCATGCCATTTCCCACTGTTAGTCTGTGTCTGTGTGCATTTGCTTGATGAGTGAATCTACTGGAGACACCGTGTCTCTTCACTTGCTCAATAATTAAACTGAACTGAAAGTTGTCAGGATGTATTTGTTCTCCCTCCGTTCATACTGCCAGCAGAGGTATTGTGAAGTTACAAGGTTCTCCGGTGAGCTCAAAATAAATAAAGACTTGTGAAATAGGAATACAACAGCTGCAAGTTGCAGCAAACTAACACTGACCACGTTAACCTGCGTCCTTTCTGATTAATGTCAATCCTGTATTCTGAAAATAATGTCTGGAAGTGTGTTCATTTAGAAAGGATTGGCATTTGGCTATTACCCCAAGGTCATCACAACCTGAACCCAATTACCACACAGCTTTCAATATACAAACACTTATCATGCATAATTGTTCATGGACCAATCAGAAAAGAATGTATAAAAGGGCCAAATATGAGTTTATTTGTTTGGGAACAAAATACAAACTAAAGTAGAAAATGCGCAAGGGCAATGAGAGAACATTGGTTTGTGATGAGATTTGTGTTGATGGTTGACCTTGACTGAGAGAAGCTGAGCAGACACTAAGCCAAATTGAAACCACTTCACTTCAGCGTCTACACATAATGCGTTCGCCACAAGAACGATAATATTAGCGTCCACACCAGTAATTCCAACGATATCATTACGTTGTGTTGTTATTGTTGTGCTTTGGATTCTGTTATTACATAGCTTATATCGATTTTTTTATCCGTATTGTTTTTGTCCTGGGTATGAATAGGCCATTACTGTACATTTACTTGATTTACATTTTTCTTTTTTCTTTTTTCTTTTTTTGGGTAAAAATAGCTGCCTGCAGCACAATAGTAGGCCAACCTGTTCTATTTTTGCAGAAATGTGAATAAGCAAGCTCAAGGAGGAAGTAAGAAACTGCAATTAGCGCCATGGTCATAGTCAATGCTTTTTTAAGAGAAACACAGACCTGTAAGGTTGAGGATGACAGTGTTTCTTGAGGAGTAGACAAAATTGGTTTTAGATAACTTTTGGCATTCTGCATTTTCTAAATCCCTGCCACCTTGGCCTATGTGGCACACTTTATAGCTGTCCTCAAGTGTTTTTGGAATAATTAGTCATCGGAAGCAGAGGAAGCAGAGTGGTCATGCTTTGTGCCCATTTCCACAGCACTGGGGAGATTAGCTGGGAGTCTTGCCAGGGCTGGATAAGAAGGGTAATTCCCCTGTGGCATGCTGGTCAGAGATACATTATATAGATGACATTCTGAATGCTTCCTAATGTAGAGGAAATTCATTCAAATTATTTGTAAATCAGTGAAGTTTAAACAAGGTCATTACCTAGCACAGAGTAACATTCCTACCTGGCAGCTTTTTCTGCAGTCATTCTGAATGTTGGATTTACTTCCTGGTGCTGAATTTCCAAAACTTCAGTACATGCTCTGAGAATATGTAGTAGTACTAAAACTCTCATAAGAAAGATGCTTTAGCTATACAGAGATCCAAAACTTTGCAATACACTTTCTGGCATGAAGTCCATTTCTGCCACATAAAAAAAAATGCTTTGGTAAATCATTATTATGGCATCAGTTCTGCCAAATATTTAGACTTTGTCATATTTTTTATCTTATATTTAAATTATATAAAATTATATATATATATATATATATATATATATATATATATATATATACAGTATTGTTCAAAATAATAGCAGTACAATGTGACTAACCAGAATAATCAAGGTTTTTAGTATATTTTTTATTGCTACGTGGCAAACAAGTTACCAGTAGGTTCAGTAGATTGTCAGAAAACAAACAAGACCCAGCATTCATGATATGCACGATCTTAAGGCTGTGCAATTGGGCAATTAGTTGAAAGGGGTGTGTTCAAAAAAATAGCAGTGTCTACCTTTGACTGTACAAACTCAAAACTATTTTGTACAAACATTTTTTTTTTCTAGGATTTAGCAATCCTGTGAATCACTAAACTAATATTTAGTTGTATGACCACAGTTTTTTAAAACTGCTTGACATCTGTGTGGCATGGAGTCAACCAACTTGTGGCACCTCTCAGCTGTTATTCCACTCCATGATTCTTTAACAACATTCCACAATTCATTCACATTTCTTGGTTTTGCTTCAGAAACAGCATTTTTGATATCACCCCACAAGTTCTCAATTGGATTAAGGTCTGGAGATTGGGCTGGCCACTCCATAACATTTATTTTGTTGGTTTGGAACCAAGACTTTGCCCGTTTACTAGTGTGTTTTGGGTCATTGTCTTGTTGAAACAACCATTTCAAGGGCATGTCCTCTTCAGCATAGGGCAACATGACCTCTTGAAGTATTTTAACATATGCAAACTGATCCATGATCCCTGGTATGCGATAAATAGGCCCAACACCATAGTAGGAGAAACATGCCCATATCATGATGCTTGCACCTCCATGCTTCACTGTCTTCACTGTGTACTGTGGCTTGAATTCAGAGTTTGGGGGTCGTCTCACAAACTGCCTGTGGCCCTTGGACCCAAAAAGAACAATTTTACTCTCATCAGTCCACAAAATGTTCCTCCATTTCTCTTTAGGCCAGTTGATGTGTTCTTTGGCAAATTGTAACCTCTTCTGCACATGCCTTTTTTTTAACAGAGGGACTTTGCGGGGGATTCTTGAAAATAGATTAGCTTCACACAGACGTCTTCTAACTGTCACAGTACTTACAGGTAACTCCAGACTGTCTTTGATCATCCTGGAGGTGATCATTGGCTGAGCCTTTGCCATTCTGGTTATTCTTCTATCCATTTTGATGGTTGTCTTCCGTTTTCTTCCACGTCTCTCTGGTTTTGCTCTCCATTTTAAGACATTGGAGATCATTTTAGCTGAACAGCCTATCATTTTTTGCACCTCTTTATAGGTTTTCCCCTCTCTAATCAACTTTTTAATCAAAGTACGCTGTTCTTCTGAACAATGTCTTGAACGACCCATTTTCCTCAGCTTTCAAATGCATGTTCAACAAGTGTTGGCTTCATCCTTAAATAGGGGCCACCTGATTCACACCTGTTTCTTCACAAAATTGATGACCTCAGTGATTGAATGCCACACTGCTATTTTTTTGAACACACCCCTTTCAACTAATTCAACTAATTGCCCAATTGCACAGCCTTAAGAGCGTGCATATCATGAATGCTGGGTCTCATTTGTTTTCTGAGAATCTACTGAACCTACTGGTAACTTGTTTGCCACGTAGCAATAAAAAAATATACGAAAAACCTTGATTATTCTGGTTAGTCACATTGTACTGCTATTATTTTGAACAATACTGTATATATATATATATATATATATATATATATATATATATATATATATATATATATATATATATATATATATATATATATATGTTATTATGGTTTACCAAAATAATTGTTTTTTTCCTTATGTTGTGAAAATGGGAATATGTCAAATTTATGTAGTTATGTGAACATTAGTCTTTTGAATCCACAAGAGGGCGATGTAATACCATTGAACCTGTGTGGGTTTTAATAGAGCTAATAAACTGTAGAAATGGTCTTGATATATTTATTTTGACAATATGTTAATATTAATAAAATATCTAACATGAGAAACCGTTAGCCTATATGACGTTTAAAACAAACCTATTGAAAATGCACTCATCAAACCACACAATTCTAATTCAATTCACAAGTAATATTTTGTCATAATAAGTTTGACTCAACTGAATATTTGTGACCTGTTTAAACAAAACAAATGGAAAAACACTCGGCCCAAGTTTGGAATGAATTAATCCATTTTGGAGACATTTCAATTTTTTAAAGATTTTTCATTAGGGGTGGTCTTCAGGTACCAGTGCTTCCAAATCTGTATCTCCTCAAAAAAAAAAAAAAAAAGCCTCCACTCTGGGTAAGTGTGTGGCTGCTGTATCCTAAATACATACGATGTGGTGTAGAGCTAATTCTGATAACAAAGTGCAAACAGATGAAAATAATTATTGTCTGATTTAGGAAAATGTACATGGCTGATTAAGGCTGAGATTGTGGTTTTCCATTCTTTCAAGTCCGAATAAGTTACTGCACTCTTCCAGGAAACAATGGTTTCGCACAACTTTGTCTATGAATGGCATCTCTTCTGCTGTTGAAGTAGAAATTTCTTCATCAGGGACCAGCAGATTATTCTGAGATTCACAGGCTGATAGAGAAAAAAGGTGTTATCCATCTCCAGAGGATGCTATTAGTGTACACAGAACTGAATCAAAGTGACATGATGGTCCTCTTCACATCTAGGCAGGGAGAAATCCAGCTTTTGATGCAAAAGCTGGGTTTTAGTGACCTGGTCAGGGATTACCAGCTGGGCGGATGGCCAAAAGTCACCACTGGGATATTTTTTTGTCCTTCGAGCCGTTTCTCTTAATCATGTTGCAGTGTATAAGGGTTGCAAATCACATGCTCAGTCAGTAACGAATCACACACACACAAAGTTTGTTTACCCAACAAACGCCTGAGGCCTCTAGGAAAAGCACCACAAAAATATTTAGGACTGTTTTCTGGTTGCCAGCTAGCTTATTTTTCCACAGAGCCTGACAGTGTTTGTCTTTTATCTCCTGTGATTTTGACACTTTAACAGCAACTGTTTGAACAACATCAACATGGCATTCCAGAGTAGCATAATTGAGTGGACATTTGCCCTGATTCACACAGGTGTCTGTTTGAGCACCACTGAGTGCCAAAAGTCAGTCAGTATCCAGGTATCTGTGCTGACTCAGTCTACATTCGCAGCTGTATGAAACAAGCATGCAGACGGGAGAGTTTCAGTTAAGAGAGTGCGTCCAGTTACACCTTCAGTCTCCACACACACATTAACTACATCATTGCCCAATTCCACGAACATTAAATGTGCCAGCTGGACTTTTCCTTCCCTCATAGCTTGCAGAAATATCCCTGCTCCGGACCATAGTTCAGACTGTTCGCCTGAATGCTTTTTACAATACATAAATATATTCATATAATCTGTGTGCCACTTTGGGTTGTGTCTTTTTGGGCTCTTGAATTGTCTGTGAGCTTAATAACACATTGATTTGGTAGACAAGCCTTCAGGCCAGCCTCTTCTTTCTCTCTGCCACTCCCCGTCCTGATTTCCTATTTCCATTAACAGCTCGATATTGTGTTTTGGCCTGCAGTTTGTCCCCATTGTTTGTTCTGTTGGTGCCCCATATTTCATGTGCTCTGATTCCCATCTATTCAGGTGAGCTGTCCTCTTTCTGTGGCAGAGGCTCAGCCCTTGAGTGAGGTTGGCCGTGTTACCATGGGGACAGGGTCTCTGACATAAGCTTATTGAAGAGTAAACGAGGGCAGAGAGCAGCTGAGCTGTGTAGAATATTACACAAATGATTGTCCCTGAAATGCCCTACGTAATAGGTGTGTGTGTGTGTGTGTGTAATTGCAGGTACATTTGGTACCCAAAGTCATTATATATACAATTTCGTGATTTTTCATGGCATTGTATGATTTGATTAATTTACTTTTCCAGAATAATTTCTTTTTAAAAATAAAATAGAAAATAATATATATGTATGTATTTAATAGTTATTATATTTTAATATATTTTTAATATTTTAATATAGTAACTTCATGGACCTCCAGTTTTAATTTAACACACTGTAGTTTTAGCTTTTAAATAAATTTAAACGCCAAAAAAAAAAAAAAAAAAAAATAATAATAATGAATAAATGAACAATAAACTGCAATATTTAAAGCTCAAAATCATGAATTCAATGAATTCAACCTTTTTGGGTCAACTCGTGACGCGGTAATTTAGTCCGATAGGGGGCGACAACATGCACGAGCGCAATTATAACAGCTGACAGATAATCACGAAGAAGTGTTTTGTTGTCATGGCGGTGTTTCAAACTGCCTGACACTTCCTAAAAACATATCTTGATTTTAGCTTCTCTTTTACCAACATTCTGTCATGTTTAACCAGAATACAACGGATTTACTCGTCGGTTGTCCATTTACTATGTGTTTTCGTGTGATAAATCAATAGTGTTTTGGCAGTCGATCGGATCAGTCAATAGAGAATTAACGTTAGCGTTATTTGCTCTGAGAAGGATTACCTAAGCAGGATTGGTTCAATTTATTACTTCCATCAAGATAGCTATTTAAAAAAATTATCAGAATGATTTCAGATTTCCAAAGGGGTGAACTGGGCTCTGTGAATCGTGAATGGATTAAAAAAGGCTCCTCTGGCTCTCAAACACAGGTAAGTTACTTATGCAACAACGTATTCTAAATGTATTGTGCTATATAATATAACACTGCATGCTACATATTCTTGTGTATTTGATCAATAAAACTTGATTTTATTGCCGATAAACACGCTTCTCCTACATTCTCATTGACTGTGATTCTTCTCTTCACAGCTTCAGTTCAGTAACACAGTGGCAGCCAGTGTTCTTAACCGAGCCACACGTGTAGGGCCCCCTTCTCCCATCATAATAGAGAAACTTAGACCCCGTACAGAAAGGCAGGAGGATCTGGAGAGCTGCAGCAGCTCCATACCTCTCTCAGTCCTTTCAGAAGAGCGTCTGCAGGCTGCCGTCCGACTCGCCAGGAGAGATCTGCGCAGGAGACATCAGGAATCCATCAGCTGTTTGTCACCTGAACCAGTAGAAACATCCCACAATATCAGTCCTCAAAGAAGCAACATAGAGCCTCATGGGGTCCACCCAAAGGTGTCAGGTCCAAAGAAACAATTAAAAAATGGTGCTCAGGTGCTTGTTTATACTCCTCATGAACCCAGCAGCCAACTTAAACAGGGCCAGCCACCTACCAAAGTCCTCGACCCGAGAGTCAACATCGGTGAACCTCAGCTCACCCAAGAGATCCGGAAATTACAGAAGGAGCTGAGCACATATGTGCAAAGGATAGAGCAGTTGGCTAATAAAGGTATTCTCATTAATCATGAGCACCCGTAGTATGTATGTGTTTTTGTTTTGGTTTTTTTCTACATTTTTTGAGAGATGTGCATGTGGGTTTTCTGCAGGTCGTGCTGTGGAGGTTCAGGAGCCTGAAGAGAAGCAAAGGATGGAGATCCGGCGACAGGAGCAAGCAGCCCGTTCTGCACGCATCATCTATGTGTTACGACAGCAGGTCTGTGAGCAGCACTGCAGTTCACAAACACAAAGGTGGCACAGTGATGTGCTGCCCCTTTAAGAAATAAAAACCTATTTTATTAGTACTGCACAGAAGTCACACAGAACTTTTAAACTGGTCATAAAGCAGAAAATAATTTAAAAGGTTTAAATAAAAGCAAAGGAGGTTCCCTAAGGATAGTTAATGCAAGTAATTGTGAAATTATTATTAAATATTATTATTTTGGACATAATCTTTCACAATCCCATTTATTCACCATTCTAAAATGAATGAATAATGAATATGTGAATATAGCCACACAAAACAAATGATTGCCAGTACATTTAAAAAATAGGTTTTACAGGGTTAATTAATGTAAATAATTTCAGACATAATTATTCATAATACAACTTATTTGCCAGGGTAAAATGAATAAATACTGAATGTATAAATATATCTACACAAAACAAATGACGGCCTAATACATTTTGAAAGAAAAACATAGTAGGTTTTCAAGGTCTAATTAATATAAATACTTATAAAATAACTATTTAAGACATAATCTTTCATAATTCTGCTTATTCGCCATGATTGAACGTATTAATTTATATCCACACAAAACAGATGACTGTCAATACATTTTGAAGAAAAGCATAATAGGGTTTTAAGGCTAATTAATGTAACTGATTCCAGATATAAGTATTCATACCCACCCATTTCACAGATAAAGTGCAAACGGTTAGCTACAAAAGTTCAAATATTTCAGCGCACATGATGTTCAAATTGTATCCACAAATTCTGCATATGGATATAGTCAGAAAATCATGCAAACCATGGATTTTTTTGACAAATGACAAAATAAAAAGGCGGCTTTAAAGATCCAAATGGGACTGTTTTGTTGTTCTGTTCAAGGTTAAAGAAATACAGGAGGATCTAGACAAGCTGCGTTCCCAGAATGTCAAACACACCCAAAAGGTACAAAAGTTCATTTCGCCCCCCAAAAATCAATATTTGATTATAACTTGATTTTTAAAGTTCAAGACTGAGCCATGCAAGGGTTTTAAATGTTTCTACGGATGTCTTCTCAGTCCAGAGCAATGGACAGACTAGCTGCTGCTCACCGGGGGGCTGTAAGAGCCATGCAGGTTTTTATCAACCAGCTGTCAGACCCTGCCGAGAACAGAGTGCCCACCCACTGCAAAGAGCTGGGGCAGCTGATTCGCCAGCTCTCTCTCTGCTCAGCCAAAGCAGAGGTGGGGCAAGGATCTGCCGTCCCAGAGACAGCCCTCGACATCCTGCAGAAATTAGAGGTGATATACCATATATAAACACCATAAACTTTCAATGAATGTCAAAGCTTTCATTTAATGCCGTTTTGTTTATGATTACTCAGACGCTGGACTCAGCACTGAGTAAGCAGGAGACACACAAGAAAAGAGATTTAGATTTGCAAAATGTCAACCCAGCGGAAAAGACTTCTATCAAGGTCAGGGCCCGCAGCATGTCCCCTCCCCGTCCTGCCAGAGCACCAGCTGAGAGGACCTCACAAAGACCCCGAAAGCCAGCTGCTGCAAAAAAACCTGGTGGTGAGTCATGACAACACAAGCGATGTTCATTTTTCAAAAAGAGTTTTGGTTTTCTTTCTGTCCATAAGTCGTGTATGAATGTATTTGCATTATATAGCAAAACATCTTAGAAAAGTAGAGTTCTTAGAAATCTCGCAGAATTTGTTTGATATTGTATCTTGTTTTGATATTTTGTAATTTGTAACTCAACTTTACAAATACTTTTTTTGGGCAACTGTATATTAAAATCATATTCATCAAATCAGTATTGAATTATTTATCTTGTAGGTTTGAAGCATGAGCTGCAGGCAGGTATTTGATTTCAGGGTATTGCAAAAGAAAATCTGTGATTTTGTTAATGAATGCAGGCAGCAGACTGGCAGCTAAATCCCAGAGGACCTCACAAGCACTGGTGAAGGAGCGCAGTGAAGTTCTGAGGGCAGGGCTAGAGAGCCTCTTACATCATCAAAAACTGAGAGCGGCAGAAGCTCAGAAACCCATCAAACCTTCCAGTGTCATCAACCCAAACCATGTTAAGGTTTTTCTTATTCTTCTCCTTAATAATAATTTATTTATACTTAGTTTAGTTAAAGTTGAAATTTTTAGCGAGAAACACTAACTTAAAAAATTTGAGTCAATAAGATTTTGAAATAAATTTATTTTATTCAGCATGGGTGTATTAAATTGATCAGAGGTGTCAGTAAAAATATTTATTTTTAATAAATCCTTTTTCTTTTTACATCAAATAGTCAAGATTTATTTATTTATTTATTTTTACTTTTTATCAAGATTTCCACAAAATCATTAAGCTGCACAGCTGTTTTCAAAAAGATAATAATAAGAAATGCGCGCCAAATTGGCATCAGAATGCTTTTCTGAAGGATCTTGTGACACTGAGACTGGAGTAATGACTGATTTCCCATCACAGGAATAAATGACATTTTAATATGTATTAAGATGGAAAACATTTAAATTTGTAATAATAATAATCTTGCTGAACCCAAACATTTGCGTGTAATGTTAGTGTATGTTAGTGGTTTTCAAACCGTTTTCCAAAAAAAAAAAGACAAACGGTCTCTCATTCTGCAGGCCCGTAATGCTCGTGATGCCAGCTTCCAACAGCCCACTGTCTCATCCCGACTGAGGGAAAACCAGGTACCCCAGAAAGAGCCCACTGTGCCTTGGGTACCAACATCCCCACACTCTCCTCCTCGCCCGTGGTCAGTAAATCCAGCCCCTTCATCCATATTTGTCTTGCACACAGGACTTTAGATTATTGCACCTTTGTGTTCTTCTCATTTATATAAATATTTACACCTGTGTAGCGCTGTGTCTAGCCGGCCGGAGCCCAGATGTCTGTTCTCACCTAAAAAGAGCCCAGAAAAGCAGAAGCCACAGACCAGCCCGAGTGGAAGTACACAGCTCAGCCCTGCATCACATGACAGGAATCAAGCCCAAAATGAAGCCCTTAGGTATGTAATGAACCTTCTCTTTTCATTATCATTGTGCTCTCTTAATAACTAAATGATCATCACCATGATCCTCAATTGTGACATTGAAGTGCTCAGGTTCACTGTTGAAGATGATCTTTTTTAACTGCTGAGTATGAGACCGCAGTAGAAGCTCATTGGTGTGTACTGTGTGTTTATGTGCTATAGGCAAGCCTGGCTGGACCGAGTGACTGCAGACAGACTAAGAGAACTGAATCGTCTGAGTAAAGTGGAGACTGACCGCATTAACAAACTCCGGTATGATGGCCGCTCCCTCATTATTATAGTTCACCAGTGCTTCAATGAACTGTGTATGCAAGAACTGAGTTTAATTGAGTTCATTAAAATGAGCTAATGTAGTGCATTTCTTGAACATTTTATCACAAAGTTTAATTGGATACCATCAGTTTAAATTTGCAAAATGGAAGTTGACATAATCCATTTGCGTTGAATAATGATGGAATGATGGGAAATCAAGATCTAGACAAACTGGCTGGAAATTAATTTGAGTGTTTTCTTTTTTCGTGTTATCGGTCTATGGAGTTATTTTAATGAATATACCACTACATTTAAATTTTTTTTATATTTTTAGTCTTCATATTATATGCCAGAAAAACAGTCAAAACATATTGGGGGAAATTTTTTTTTATGTTATACTTATGCATTCAATATTGTAATAACTTTATATATGCATAAAGCATCAATAATCCTTCAATCAGTCATTATTTTGCATGTAGATAGTATAACTAATCTTTAACAATAATTCTGTCTGTTCAAACTGTTGTATATTTTGGAATGTTTCCCTCAGGTTAATGAGGGGGAAAAGGTTCATTGAACCTTCTATTATTTGAGTGTTTGTTTGCATTGATGTGTATTAATATGTGGCCATGGTAGGACCACAGTGGGCTCTCCGACACAATGGGCGGAAAAAGCTGAGCAGGCCGCTAGAGAAAGAATTCAACCTTTGTTGGATCAAGCAAAGGTAAAGACAATCATCTGACGTTGTTTTCCCCAAATACAAGTCTTGACATGTTAATGTATCAGCAAGAGCGATAAATCCTTGTACAATTTGGACCGTGTTTCCTTCCCTTTTGAATGTTTTTCCCTCCAAGCAGACTGTGAACAGCTGTTGTGTGTGGATTTAAATGAAGAATCCTGTCTTTACTGTTTCTGTCTCATGTTTGTATGACAGGTGGTTGGAACAGGAAGTGACACACTCAGAGAGCGGCTGAAGGTTGCAGATAAGGTGAGAACTCACTTTTCTTTGCTCTCGTATTCCTGCATGTTCGGCACCAAGAACTTTTGTTAGTTGAATATTTAATGACGGTTCAATTTACAAATGTTCACACAAATTGAATTTGAAGTATTCTGTTATTCTGTGCTGGAAATGCTGACAGCCTGAGGCCAGTGCTGATGTACTGAGCGAAGCTCTTCTGGAAGATCTTCTGGAGGACGCAGCTCGAGCTCTGTGGGTGACTGAGAGGGAGCGGGGGGCCGAGGCTGAGGCTGAGAAGCAGCTGCAGGGCCCCACTTTAGAGAGCATGTTGCTACGGATGGAGGAGATGGAGGTCAGTGTGTGGGAGCTAAAGGCATAGATTATAAGATTTGGGAGTTTGGAGTGTTGCCACACTTTTTTGGTAACTTGATATATTTTTTTATTTATATATTTATTTATTTATTTGTTCATTTATTTATTTATAATAACCGTAATAATAAAAATAATACTAAATAAATAATAACAAAAGGTTATTAAAAGTAAAAGATAGTATAACAATTATAATATAAAATTCTCATATAAATAATATGATAAAAAAATGGTTGTGATAAAAACGAAATTATTATTAAAAAGTTAAGTTATAAGTTAAATGAATATTAAAAATAACAATAACAGAAATTACTGAAAATAAAAACAAAATATCTAATTTATTTGATAAAAACAAAATTCCTGAAAAAAAGTTCATGGAATAACATTGGTTAAAATAAATAAAATATAAATATAAATATATAAAAAATAAATATAAAATTTAAAATAAATGTGCATTTTAATTAAATTAAAAATGTAAAATTAAAAATAAAATAATTAAATTAAATAAACTGTGAAATCGCATGACTCACAAAGCTGTATTTTGTTACCCAGAGAGACCAGGAAGAAGTGCGTCGGCGCTTTGCTATGATCTCATACTCTGACCCTCTTATCTGGGAAAAAGGCACAGGTGAGTCACAGGACCCAGATGGACCATTTACATTCCCCAGGTGATAGTAGACAGATAGACTGGCAAAAGTAGTTATCAGTTGTCCTTTCGGGGAGGATCAGAAGGTCAATCTCAGCATCTCCCCACTTTGTCCCTGGAGGGAGACAAATATGTGCTCTGCATTTTGTTTGACTGACATGACAGTGGTTTCCACCAGATGGCAGCAGTGTAAAACATCCTGTGTCTTGCAGATGCTCAAAGGAATATTAGTAGCTCTAGGCCAGCCTCTCCTCAGCCAATCCGACTGACGAAACAAGTCCTGAATGCCCCCAGTACGGCCAACATCCTCCTGCAAAAGCCAGTGGAGACCGGGTGAGTGACTATCAGCTGATTTAAGAGGGTATTGACTCCATGTATGCCAGGCACATTTGGATCAGTCACAATTGAATCAGTCTGCACTTGAATTGTAGGGGAACTGCACACTGACTAGGGTGTTTTTTGCACACAATATCTGTCTGTTTAGGGAATATTCAATAACCGCTACATGAAAATCCAATTCCAAAATATCTGCTGGTAAAAGCTAGTCTCTCTCCCTCCGCCTCCTCCTTCTGTAGTTCTGCCAAGAGAGAGCGGGAGCCTCGCTTCTTTCTGCCCAAAGCTTTGGCAGCAGCAGCTGTGGCTCAGTAAATTAATGTGGAAAATAAAAGAATAAAAAAGGGACAGTCTTGAGGGCGTGAGAGTTGTCTAAAGCAAGAGATGCATGGTGGGAAATTTAGTGGAACAGGTTCAATAGATGCATTAGAAGATTACAATCCTTTCTCCTTTTTGGCTTCGGCTCGCAGCGAGGCCTTTCAGCTCTGTGAATGCGGTGTAAACATCCAGCCTCCACTTTCTTTTTCTCTCTTGACGTAGGAGCACAATGTCTACACAAACCTCAAAGCACCATATCATGTCTAATCTCAGGGAATTACAGTATCTACAAGCCTTTCAAGTGTGCAATCTGTCTGACTAAAGTGATCAACATACCTTTCAATAAAATATATTTGCATTTATTCATGTAGCATATATATAATATGTTTGTATTTTATATATATATATATACATATAAAAAAAAAAACTGCATGATTGCGTGAATATTTCTGAGCAGCAAAAGTGATAGATGTAGATGTACAGCAATATATTGTGAGAGGGACTTGTCTTATCAAAATAATAAACCACAAAGTTACAATGACAATGCTGAATAAAGATATGTAAATAATTGAGACAATTGATTAAAGAATTAACTAAACTAACTTCACATTATTTATCAGAAATAAATAACATGCATTCGCATGCGTTAATGGCTAACTTTGACATTACTAATATGTATCTACAGTATATGTGTGTGTATGTTGTTATTTATTTATTTTTTTAACAACTGTTGTGACCAACCCTGCAATATATTTGATATGTAAGTAAGGTAGGTAACTGCTAATTTATTGTCTGCCTGTTGTTGCTGCCTCCCTGTTATCATACAGTGCTGCAGTGTTGGGCATTTGTTCGCTGGTCTCAGGTCAGTGAGCAACATGCTTCACTGACTTTCCTTGTCACAAAAGAAAATGGCACCAACTTCAATCTGGAACCGTTACAGACAGATAGAGGGACTGCAATCCTTTTATAGTAATATTTGTGTTACTGTACCTTTACATGTAAACATATTCAATTAACATCCCAGACAGTAACCACAAGACTGGTGTTAGCCTCACTTGAAGATTAGTTTACTCTGTTTGAGTTAGCATTGATGTCTCAGCTGCTGAGAATCGAGGCTGCATGGGCCATGGTTTCTCTCCGCTGTCTCTGATCTGAACTATTGTTTGGATGTATTTATCCTCAGCCAGTCACTTAATGCTGACAGAAAACATCGGCTCTGAAATGTCACTGCACCAGGAGACTATTCTTCAGTGTCTCTTACGGTATCTGTGTTGAAACATGAGCAATGGAGCAATGACTGTGTCTACGATTAAGATCACTCTGGAGAAATCCAGTGAGCTGCAGTGACTGATAGGGATGCAGGGATCAAAGCTCTGTCAGTTACACAGGATGTTTTCCAGGAGGAAATCAGAATATAAGATTATTTTGGGGGTTGGTTAGATAACCAAAATAAAAAAAATTCTTTTGAAAAAAGCCTCTTGTACCAAGACTTCATGAATAAAATAAAAAAAACAAATAAATTAAAACAAAATAGTATAATAGTAATTTTGTGAAATACAAATTAAAATTGAAAACAATTGTTTTCTATTTTAATATATTTTTAAATGTAATTTATTCCTTTGATGGCATGGCAACATTTTTCAGCCGCTGTTACTGATCATCCAGAAATGACTCAGAAATGGGGATATGGTGCTCTAGAAACATTTCTTATTATCAGTTGTAAATAGTTGATCTTCTTATTATTTGTGTGAAAACCATGATACATTTATTTCAGGATTCTTTGATTAATACAAAGATTAAAAGAACAGCATTTGTTCTGAAATATTTGTTTACTCATCACCAACAGTTCTGTATATATTAGGGGTGTAACGGTTCACAAAATTCACGGTTCGGTTCGATACGATACACTGATGTCACGGTTCGGTTCGGTTCGGTTCGATACGTTTTAGATACAGCAAAATGTAAAAACATCTCAACTTTTCAGAATGCCGCAAGCGCACCGCGGGTCATGTGACAAGAACCAACCAATCAGCTTCATCCTTTCCCGTAACAAGGTTGAGAGCTCAGCCAAGATGAAGGAACAGCTGATCATAGTTGTATATGGATTGCAATTTTGAAATAAATTTAGTAGCAGAGCTACTGCAAGCGATTTATAGAGCTGCAAATCCATTTATCCTTCGCTGAAATTTCCGCGTCTCATGGAGAGAGCACGTCATTGTTGCTTAGCAAAGACAGACGCCTCATGAGCGCTTCTGCCCGAGCGCTTTGGAAAGGAGGAGAAAGACGTGCTTAGCGTTTTCCATGCGTTTTTAGGAGCGATATGTGAACGGCCCCTAAGGCGCTCGCTCACTCAGCACGCGCTGAAGGCTCGTTGCAAAATGTCTAATGCATTTAACAGACCAGAAATATAAGATCCAAAAATAACCAACAGGTCTGGTGTTTGGGTTGGATTCCCTGTAAGCTATAGTGTCTAAATGCTGCAGGGATAGTTTGCTGCGTGCATGTTTCTCCTTTTTTTCGTCTTTTCCCAGATAGTACTGACGCATATATCCCAGATATTCCCGCTGGTGTTTTTTTTTTTTTTTTTTTTTTTTTGTATTCCCGCTGGTGTACCCTGTCATGTTGCAGATGCGACATACCGTTGTTTTTTTTATCCACCACTCTCTTGCCATCACCATTATAGCTTAAAGGGAATCCAAAGTGCACCCAAACACCAGACCTGTTGGTTATTGGAGGATCTTCTCATTTCTAGTCTGTTAAACGCATTGGCTATTTTGCAACGAGCCTTCAGCGTGTACTGAGTGAGCGAGCGCCTGCTGAGTAGCCTAACATAAACATATAAGATGGTGTTTTTTTCTTCTTCGGGAGTGTCAGGGGCGTTGCCTGTTACGTTGTTTGGGTTATTGGGCTACCTTGTTGAACACATATCATTATATTTCTATCTCTCTCTTTTTTCTTTTTTTTTTCCAAATATAATTAATTACTCCAACGAACCGTTCGGTATACATAATGCGTACCGCGTACCGAACCGAAAGCGTCGTACCGAACGGTTCAATACGAATACGCGTATCGTTACACCCCTAGTATATATATATATGTATATATATGTGTATGTTATACAATAATTTTACATATAATGTTATTTTATAATGAAATATTAAGCACAATAGTTTGTAATATATTATATACTTGTAGTAATATACATAAAAGATTGCCTACAAGCTCTTTTGCTAGTCTAAAAGTTATTTTTATATTTTTTATAATAGCATATTGGATTTTGATTTCACAATATTGTCAGTAGATAAAAAGCAATATAATTTGACAAATCACACTTAGAATATGCATTTTGTACTGGTTTGTCTAACAGAAATTCCCCCTTTTCTGTGTATAAACTTCATCTGTTCTTTTTAATCACTACATCAGGTGCACCGATTAGTTAAAATCAAGTTAAATTTGTAATAACCACATTAAAGAGAAAGGATGACACTTTTTACCGATACACTTACTTTCTTTTATAATACTGCAGTTAGTCAGTATCTTGTATCAAAAGCAACTTTATATTACACTCAGTGCCATTGCCTTATTTTGAAGGACACGATCTTGAAATCACTTCAGGATTCTTGTCTGCTGATGAAGCTGCCAGCTGGCCAACTAATGCGATATTTCATTACTCTGACTCAGGAAATGGCTTTCACTGAAAGCTTTTTCAAGTTATTTTTGACTAATCCATCCAAAAGAAGTGATCTGCTGCGTTCATCCTGATTGCAAATTATAGTGACAATTTGGCAACTGCTGTTCGTTTAAAAGCCACATAGATGGACATTGCACTCTTGATCAGAAATTCTGAGTCAATCTACTCATCAGCTTTCTCTTAATGCCATTCATTCTTCCGGCCTCAGTTGTTAATTCTATCCTTATGTTACAGTTTTATATATTAGAATCAACCTAATGGTTCTATCGAACGCTCAGTGAACATTTTACATCCTTTTCCTTTTCTTATTTACATCAGAATGGACAAAAATTGGGCGGATGTGGCCAGGAAAGATAAAACTCGTGGAAAATGAATTATGCAAAGCATTATGGTAATTATTCGGCTTTTAGTACAGCCACTAAAGGCCAAGGCAGAACTGAGGATTTATGATGAGAAAACAGTTCAAGTTTATTCGTGTATGTAATGTGCCACTAGAGGGGGCAAGGTCTGGGATCTTTGTGTCGGTGTAGCGCGTGCTCATGGGAGGTCATTTGAGGAGCGGATATTGGGCCCTGAGGTTGATTAGCACACAGAGTTTATTATTTGTTGTGTAATCTGTGATTACCTTTGTAGACGACACACTGTTTGACATGGAAACCCTGCATAGTTTGTAAATGCCACACGCAAACGATTGGGGAATTATACAGTTTATTTGTCATTGCTAGACTGGTTGCAAAGATGCAGTGTGCATCCTTACTGTAGCACAATAGAGAGCTGTCAGTGTGGCTTTGCTTTTTAGCTTTTGTTGTTGTTTTATGTATATTCAGAGAACAATTTTGGCTTGAGAAAATGGATGTAAGGGGTCCAGGGGGAGAAGCTAAAAAGCTCTGCTGGAGCATAATCAATCATCGTGCCCCAATTTATAATGAAACTCAATACATGTGTTTGCTTTTCGCTTTTTATCCCTCTGTGATTTGTTTAGATTTTTCTATCAGTGTGTTGCAGAGTCAAGTGTCATTTGATGCTGCCGTAAAAGCATCAAACAGACCAATCTGAGCACTGAAATCACCGGCCACTTCTCTTCTATTACAGTCCATTTTAGTGTGCTCCTTTAACATCTACATTTCATACAATATTCATACAGAGAGGAAGGATTTTGATGTAAAAGAAAATTTTGCACAATTATGTTTTCCTTATTTTTAAGTTGATATTTCAGTTTGACACAAAATGGCATTCAGAGTGTCACTGGATTAGATTTTATCCATCTAATCCATCTTGAATGGGTGAAAGTGTTACAGGTAGTTGTAATAGTGGTCAACCGATATATCGCCAATGCCGATATATCTGCTGATCTTTGGCATTTTGCACGTATTAGCATTGGCCGATAATTTTTTTTGCTTAGACGATTTTACCCTTGTTTTATTTGAAAAATATGATTCCCAATACACACAAACACAAACTGTTGATTACAGTGTTTACTTCATTTTTAATTATATTTTTATTAAATATTTATTTGTGAAAAATACTTTGTCAGAAGCTTTGCCAACACTGGAAAAATTTACTTGTAAAAATATACTAAAACATAAACCAGTAATTTTAAGTTTAATTGATATTTAAGTTTAATATAATAATAATAATAATAATAATAATAATAAGTTCATTAATAGAATTTCATTATACTATTTTTACTGTATTTTTGGTCAAGTAAATGTAGTCTTGGTGAGCATAAGTAAGGAAGCCCGTTTCCGCCAGAGTTGAGAAAAAAATATTAACTTTTTTTCAATATAATGAGGAACTTTCTCAAAATAATGAGAGATTGTAAATACTGCTGTCAAATGATTAATCACAATTAATCGCATCCAATATAAGTTTTTGTTTACATGATATACAGTATGTATGTATAATATATTTATAAAATATGTTCTCATATTTTATAAATATATTAAATGTATTTTATATATAAACATAATATAATATTTCTCTTAAATATAAACATGCATGTGTTTGTATTTATATGTTCATAATAAATATATACAGTATACACATATATTATGTAAACAAACTTTTCTTTTGGATGTGATTAATCACGATTAATCGTTTGACAGCACTAATTGTAAACAATGACGTCATCAATATTGCTTATCAGTTTGAGCCTGATTTAGAAGCAGAGGATATTAGTGAAGAGGATCGCACAGAACCTGTGCAAGCACGACTCTTAATGGTATGCCTTTTGTTTGTTGTTGTCTCTTAATTTTAGATACGCTGTTATTTGTAAATGCTACTGTTTCTGCAGGCATGTAGGCATACGCATTAAACTGCCACAATTTTAAAGATGATATTTCCCTTTGCATTGAACTTTCACCATTATAATTTTGCAGATATTGTTTATGCACAGACAGCAACATTACACACTAACTAACAAAAGTGACATCGCAATCCACCACTTCTGTGTACTGTAGATCTAAATCAATGTAGTGAGGTTTATGCTTAAAAATACTTTTTTGTTGTCTTAAATTCTTATTGTTTTTTTTATTTTTTTATTAGCTGTGTGCTATTGAATCTAACACACTGTGCAAGACAGACTCACTGAATGAGGTTTTCTAATGCATGACTCTCAGGAACAGAATCGTAGAGGAGAGATAACTGATAAGTGGAGATATCTTATAATGTCCTTTGTCTGCACATGGAGGTTATTGGTGTTGGAGGACTCCATAGAGTGACCAGCACATCTGAGAAAGCGTGTGATCCACCACTGCTCATTCAGAGTTCAAAGAGATCAATGCGGAGCCCGTGGTGAGGCTGCGGCTTTTGGTTTGATCCTCATTCTCTGTTCTCAAACCTTTTATTTCAAACCGCCATCTCTGTTTATTTCTCTCCATCTCTTTCTTCATCTAACCTTCATCCAGCTAATCTCCCTCTCCCTATCCGTGCTTCACGACTGCAACCTTGCTGCTGGCGATGGCCTTCTCACTGGATTAAAGGTGCAAAAGCAGCCCTTTAGCTTTATTGGTTTTGATCTCTGGTTTCAGAATATTGATAGAGCATTGGTTTCCCAGAATCTCATTCACTGACTTTTACACGTCTTATTTCTGTTTGCACAACCTTATTACAGCTGGCTTTCTCCATTTATATCATGCCTGATTTGTCCAGGTCAAACAGTGTCCGTCTATCCTGTGGTCTGCTGCTTTTCTGGCCCACTCTGTGTTCCTTTCTAGAACTTCAATAAACCAGTCTGGAGTGCTTCAAACCAGTGCTTCAAAAGCACAGAATGACAATGACACACAATCAATGTTATGAATGAAAAATGTTCACTATTTTTGTCCTTTATTACAATAGGACAAATCAGAATTGACGGATCGGGAAAGGTCCTGGAGTTGGGATTTGAACTCAGGATGCCTGTTTTGCCGACGCCCATAAACTGTTGGCGCCAGGATATACTACTTTTTTTTTTTTTTTTGCATACTGTTTTTCAATATTATATAGTAGAGAAGTATTTGCTTTCAGATGCACTGTATAATTTAAGGGTAGTGTTATTCTTTATATCAAAAAACTATTAAAAAATTATAATTAAATAATTGTAATTTGCACATATCCTTCCGTGAGCTCAAAGTCTTCTGTTCTACAAAAAACTGTGTTGTTAGTCAATATTGCATAATAGCATAAAAGGCTTGTTTTCATGAAATATACATCTTGAAACTCACTCAAGTCTGTCTTATTTGTATTCGGCAATTTCATTTAGTGATTTATTTTGTCAGACTGATTTAAAACCTGGTTGTAGAATAGAAATAGAAAATATAAATTTCTGTAAATGCATTTTATTTATCCCCGAAAAGAAGTTCTCCTCATCTCCCTCTATTTCTCCCGTGCCTCATGCAGTCTGCCAAACACTGGAGCATGTGCACATGTCAGCCCAGCATTGTGTCTGCTCATATAAATCACATGTGGAGCGTTGACAGTGTTTTGTTTCTGCCTGTGACTGCTGGAGCTGTTGTTGAAAGCAGGAAGGGGAGAAATTTGGACATTATTTTTGGCTTGTTTTGACAGAAGAAGCCTGGAAAGCGTTTGCCTATTTCATTATGTATGTGCGTGTTCATTTTCACATCTCACAGAACTGCTCGTTCGCTTATTTCTTTCAGCACCTCGTATGACCTTTCTTGTTTATGACTACAGAGCTGAATTAAGAGGATGATTTCTAATTTGAATCCCTTAATTGAGTGCTTACCTTGACTGTCCTTTCGCCTGTTCATGCCGTTTTTGTTCGCACCGGCAACCACTCAAAGTTTGACATTATTCTTCTGGCTGTGGTCAATTCCTCACTTCTCCAGAGTGCCACAGCATGCCCAAAACGCTTGAGGTAGCTGTTAGCCAGAGCGGTATTCTATTAGCCGCACAAAGAGGGTGCCTTGCGGGAATGGTAAAGGGGAAGTGATTGCACAATAGCAGCGCCGGCCCCTATAATGTTCCATTAGAGAATAAATGGCCCTTGTGCGCTGTTGGCGACCTTGCGCTTTAAGCGTCTAGACTGAACTTGTGTCTAATATTGTGTATTAAAGTCAACACCGGAATGTCATTGTGAGATGTTTCTTACTTCTGCTGCTACTGTATATATAAATGAAGAGTGTTTGTGATTTTGTGGGCCTGATTAATTCCAAACGTGGCCCAGTTGAGGTCACATGGAAATGATCTGAGGGTTTGAGATGTTTACACGAGTGTTTTGATTCCAGATTTAGCACCACTTGAAACTAATAGAAAAATTCATTTAGAATATTCATTTGTTGCGCTTGTGTTTGGACCAGCATTTAATTCCCTGAATAGTTGGTGGTCTGTAGTGTGAATAAACGTTACTAATGTTACTGCTTTAACCATGAGAATTATATATTCTGTAGACTATTGTAATTGTCTTGTTATACTAAAGACTAAATGGAACAAACTATGCTGTCTTTTCTGTAGGCATTAGCTATGCTACCTAAAAAACACATGAAAGACAAATGAAAGACCTGAAAGTAGTTTGTTTCCTTAGAGGCACAAAATTTGAAATTGTGACCTTTATAAAAGGGAGGGTAAAAACCATGAAAATTATAATGATTTTTCTGTTCACAGGGCTGCATCAGACACATCTGTTCTAGATGAGGAGTCTTCAACTCTAAATGACCCCAGTCATCCAGTCCCAGCTGGAGGGGGAAGCACACAAGGGGTTAAGCTGACTGTACCGCCCAGCATGCAGAGGAGTATCCAGAAATACAGGGAGAATCATGATGCCTTTCTGCGCCTGGTTTCACACGAGGCTCTGGGGAGCTTCAATCCTTGGGCAATAGCAGACAGGTTTGAATCTAATGATTGCTTTATTAATAAAACATCTCAATCACCATTAAAGTGTGGGTTGAATTATACCTCAAAGAGGTATGATTTGTTAACTCATTATTTGTTATTATTGAGGGTCCTCCATTAGATCATAGAAAATCCTTCTAACATATATTTATTACTAATAAGACATTGACGTATATAATTGTTACAGAAGCTGAAATGATCAAATTAAATGTTACCCTTTCTATTTGTTTCAGTTAACAAGCTAACAGCTTAGCCTAGATTAACCTTTTTAATTACATATCACACAACAAAATATATTTCAGAAACTTCAGAAAAGTTTTCTTTGTTTTATTTAGCCTTCAAATGAAACTTCACTCTCTTTTTTTCAGTTAGCTTCTGTTAACTAGCATTGCATAGTTCTTTTGATTAGCTTGAACAAAATATTAAGATAACACTTTTTTTGATCAGGTACACCGGTTCATTGGGGGAAAAAATGGCCTCTATGTACATTTGAAATGAACGCTAGTGGGAGTAAAACATTTTTAAAAACTTTACTCCTTTTCACACAAATTATGATTACAGTGGCAGATTAAAGATTATTAAATAAATGGTGTGGTTACAAGCACAATACTGTCATGACCTCATTTCTAAATTAATACATTTTTAAATTTTAAACACACAAGCAACTCCATATGCATAGTTTTTCTGATGAAGTAAACTTGCTCAGTAGCGCACCTAGTATAACATTGCTCTTTTGAGAAAGAGCATTACCCTTTTAGCACCACTCATCAGACATTTTAATTTCCAAACTGTCACGATATGTACAACAATCAACATCATAAAATGATTCATGTTCATCTATTTTAGATAAAACTGAATGCACTTTAAGTGCCACACACTGGACATTTTACTTTAAAGGTGTTGCGAAATATGCAAGAAACACTGTAATATTTTGCACAAATGAAACTGGATTGGAAAATGATATTGCATGTCTTCTTGTTCATTTCACAGCCAAAAATTGTAAATGAATCATGACACTTACCCATTCATTATCCACATCTTAAAGCAGTGACTTCAGTAAACAACTGAACTATGTGTGAACTGAAGCTGCAGTGTGCCTGGGGCCCATAGACATCTAACCTAAATTAGCTCTTACTCATTCGTCACCGATAACTACAGTTTCCTGACATATTTTCATTGTTTTGTTTATGCTCAAGACATGTTCCTGGATATATAAACCCTAAAAACTCTTCTATTTGCACCCAGAGCAACAGCAGATTAGTCATTAGCCCCAGTGCATTTCCCACAGTGACACAGCTAGTAGGAGTTGAGATTGTTTACAGCCTCGTGGCTATAATGATCCTTGCACACAATGCCATTTTAAATGTAAATATTAGCTGTTTTTTGATGGGTGCTAATGTAGAGCATGCTCTTTTGCAAATGAGCGTCTTTATTGTTCCGCTAGCGCTGCTGCACGCCCACCCTGCCATTAGCATACTTAACAGAATTTTTAAGTTGGTGCAGTGCGGTGGATATTTATCAAGTCCTGCTAGTCCACAGAGAACAGACTTTTAACAACGGAGGGAAGAGGAACACAAAAACCAGAATCTGATTCTAGAGCTGAGGTCTCATTTGTCAGACTTGATCCTTGCGCCATGGGCTGTGTGGGTGGTGAGAAGAATGGTTGCAGAAATCATTTACGGAAAGGAGAAAGTGAGGAATCAAAAGTAAAAATATATTTCTGTGTGCTGAAGCACGAAAAAAAAAAGTATGAGTTATTGCATGAATATAAAAAGAAATTGAGGATCTATTTATATATTTTTTGAGAGGTCAGTGTACCACCGCAGAAACTCTGAACGGTTATTATTCCAGAGAAATAGAGAAGATGGGAAATGTCACGGCAATTAGTGCTGCTGCTGGGAACGGGTGCAGGCACTTGTCAGTCAGCGGTGCATTGTGGGTAATAAGAGCCTTGAAGGCAGTCCAGGCCTTGAGTGAGTACAGACTGACTGGACTCTCTGGGGAGCTCTGCTCTTTACACAGAGGAACTTTAATACTTGCCTAAAAGAAAGGATTTAGATGATCTCATCACTGTCCTAAAGATATAGAAGTGATTTTTATTATTTAATGCTGAACACAACACAAGAGAACACAAAACGCTGTTATTATAGTAAATTTTTTTGTTTAAGTTTTGGAAGTTTTATGTGCTTTTGTCTGTTTTTGTATATTTCTATATACAAAAAAAAACTGAAACAGAAGTAGCACTGACATTTTGATTATACATTACGAGGTCAAAACATAAAAACAACGTTCTATATTCTCTGTTGAACTGTTTACAATAAAATCGGTAACATGCATTAGAATAGAAATAGAAAATAGGGTTTTTTCATGCTGCCTTAAGTTGAATTACTAAACCTGAAAAAAAAAAAAATTATTTCAGTTAGCTAATTATAGATTTAATTAGTTTTTCATTTATAATTCATTTTATTGAAGCTTTATTTTATTTTTCAGCATTTTCAAATATAAAAAATGATCTATGATTTTGAATAGCTTTAGTAATGATCAATTACACAAAAATATACCCAATATGTTTTTTTTGTTTGTTTCTCCTCTCCTGAATGAGGCATTTATAATAACTAAGGAATATTTCCATCGTTTTGGTGAACTATCCCTTTAATGTATGAGTATGAGCAATAAGTGCTGTGTAACTATCTCTCTTTCCTCTTGTTTCCTGCAGTCTGGCTGATGAGCTAATGGCTGAGGCTCTGGCTGATGTGGCAGCAGAGTTCCAGGATGTTTGCGAAGAGTATGCGGAAGCTGTTTTCACTTCAGAGTTCCTCCAGCCAGTCCAGTCTCCCACAACATCAATGTCATAGAGACTCCTCATAAACAACTTACAAGCAATGACACTTTGATATATGTATGGAACTGAACATTGTCAGATATTCAGGTTTATATTTTTGTATGTTTTTCCATGAATTATATTTAGATATTGGACATTACAATCACTGAATAGAACCTCCTGGTTAGAGCTCAGTTTTTACCCAGACAGGCATTTCTATTGTAATGTGAAACCTCAGTGGGCAGTCTGACTTTTAAATGCAAACAGATGCTTTTTAGCACACGGCTAACAAATGTCACATCAATGTGTCATGATCCACACAACCTTCTTTGTGCATTAGTCAATGCATTAATAGATTTTTGTGTTTGTTATTTTAGCATAAACAAAACCCTTAAAAGAACCTTTAATTTATTAATGCATTACAAATTATAAGATCTACACTGTTTTCTGTTAATATCTCACACTAGAGGTTCACACACTTGCTTCCTCCTGAAAAAGAATTAATGGTTGCATTAATTCTGTCAGCATCAGAATGCAAACTTGTTACTTTGTGGACTGATTTAATTTGCTCAATGTTTTTTTTTTCTCTATGCTAATTGTCTTTAAGTTCACTGAGCTTCCATATGTCGCCCTGTGTTACTGGACCGATGAGGTATACTTAGATTGTATAGTTTATGTGTTTGAGCCTGAGGGGGAAAAGTGGCCTCCAGATGGGTCCAGATGTTATGCTGGTATGTGCTCGGACAGGATGAACATTACAAGCATTCTTTCCATCGAAATGTACACGCATACAGCTCCCATATAACAAAGTAGGGCTACAATAATAAGAGAATATGCTGTTTAGGCCTATTTAGGAATATAAAATAAGGGTCTATGTCTTTTGAGGGCTTTTTACGGCTTTAAAAGTATCGGTTGTCCCCTTATTGCTTAATTCTAATGCAGTGAGCAGATTTTATGGTACGTTTCTTAACCTGTCAAGTTGTAGTTTAAACCCCCAGATGTGAGTCACAGGTTTCTTCCCAGAGTTCAGCAACCTACTTATTTGTGAAAAGTGCCAAAAGCAAACTAATGCACAAGTAACTGCATTTGCCAGCAAATTCTAGGCTTTGTGCCATGAACTATTACGAATACTGTGACGCTACAGGAATGTAGTCACCAATTTGGCATGAACTTGTTCTTGGTTGTGTTTTTATTGCTGGTGAAAGATATACCTGTTGAATTTGTATTGAATTTATAATCATGATTTAATTTATAAGGGAAATTAAATGTTTTAAAATGGCTCTTTCAAGCATCTCCCTGGCCTTGGCACATTTTACTCAGTGCTCTGCTTTTTTTTTTATTTTCTTTTTTTTCTTTTTTTTTAAATACAAGAAAAAGTTAAATTAATTGAATTACACATTTTTCCCTGTGTGCAGCCAGTGTAATCAGTGTTATCTATCTTTTTTTCTCCTTGTCTGAGCTGCAGGCTGTTTTTCTGCTGCTGCTTTTACCAGAAACACAATGCCATGTTTGGAGTCAGAAGTGTTTTGTCATTGGGTTTCCTGACTGCTACAAATAGGCCAAGTCCCAAAGGGAATGGAGTAATGCAACACGGGCAGTTCCCTGGAATTGTAGAACCCCAGACTTTACCTCTATCAATAGTCATTTAGAGCTACTCTAGAACAGTTATTTGGGACGCCTGATTTACAGAAATTACTAGTTTGGGTTGAGATCTGGATATAACTTGGTGCGGTTTCATTTTCTTTTTTAATACATAGCAACACAGAACACTTATACAGACAATGAGCTGTTAAACAAGTTGATTGAAAGTCACTTTTTCCTCCAATTAATGTTTGACAGCTACCACGAGACTCATATTTTATAGTCATTACAACCCAGCATTAATCAGCTGAACTGCAGTTGGATGCAATGTGATGGAGCTGGTTATTTAAAAGCCTGAGGAGGAATGACGATGTAGTGATTTATGAAAAAGCCAACATTTTGCACAGTCATCCTACTATAAGGTTACAGAGATACACTCCTACTGGCCGGGTGAAGATAATTATACTTCTGTTTTCAACTGCACAATGTATTTTGCACTTCTTCTTCCACAATGTAGATATTCAGTTTGGTGGCAGGCATGGACAGCACCTGTGGTCCCTCAGCTATTCAACTGTTTGTATCACAAAGACGATAAAAAATTATACTGTAGGCCAAATTTTGAAGCACTTTAGGGATTTTTAAGGTAACTGTCTTTCAGTGTTGTTGATTGGTTTCTTGTGGCTTCTATTTGCAACAGTTTCAACCATGATTTTATTGTGGCGACAGGATTATGTCACTCACTTTTAGATAGTAAAAATAAAAGAAGAAGAAAAAAAATACACTAACACAATTCCCGTAAGAAACCATACATATTTCAACATTATTTAACAGTAGAATGAAAAATATATTTTTATTGATAAAAATAATTAATTGAGATTTCCTAGTTTAAAAAAACTATATAAATATGTCATATATATTTGATATAGCCTATATATAAATAAACAATAATGTGCCGATCTCGCGTTTCCCGCCATAGCCTCGTTTTCATTCCAAAGTGGCGCATTGCGTGAAATAATTTTAGTTTTAGTTTTGTTGTATAAGTTGGCTTACCTAACTTTAATATTACACCTTTTTAGATAAAATTATAGAAATTAATATGATATTATTATCATATGAGCCAAGGATGGCTAAAATTTCAAAACTTAGTGTTGATTCTTCCATGTACGTGTAGCATGTCTGGACCGGTCACCCTCACACACACAGAGACCACACGACCACTCTTCGGTGAGATTTAGCACTTTCCTTTACTGTAGTGAGAAGAAATAATCAGTGGATCAAAAGGCGACCGCTTCTCCCTCTCTGGCACACAGAGTCAATTACAGGGAGAGCTCAATAATACATGTGCTCCTTAGCCTCGCACACAGGTGGACTGAGGCTATCGCACATCGCACGCGGGGAAAACCCCGGATGTGTTCCACTGATATAATTCCCTCCCCAGACAGAATCCAAAGAAAAAGTTCCCCAAATCTAATATTATGTAATTTTAACCTGCAAACAATAATAAATTAACAAAATTTTGTGGAGTTCACTAACCCATTCTTATTATGAAACTTATAGAATTTATAAAAAAAAAAATAGTCCAATATAGGAATTAAAAGAAAGCAAATTAAATTGAGTCAATTATACACACCAGTTACATTCTCCGCCCTGAACTTCACAAATTTTGACTATTACAGGGTCTAGTATAAACTGAGGTCATTAAACCACCTTTTTTTTCCAGAACATCTTGCAACAAAATGTTTCCCACTCTCAGGGAAGGTGAGTGCGGCAGGTTGATCAGGCCTACCGCAGCCACCTGCAAAAGGTGCCTTAAACACCATTCATATCAGATGAAACTTCATCACTGATCTGGAACAACAACATACTGAAATACACTGACTCAGATGTGCTGTATTTTAAAACTCAAAATGACAAAAATTCTCATCTCAAAAATGATCTTACAACCCCACTAACTGGGTTCAGAGTTTTGATAGATTGAGTCATGTTCTCGATCAGTCTGTTGACTGGTTTCACAATCCTACCTACTCTGGTCCGAACTCTCATATCCCCTGAACCAGGAGGTGGCTCAACAGCTCCAAGAGGTGAACCGCTATGGTCACTATGGCCAATTGCCTCAGAAACAGAACTGCAAGAATCGCGGCTCTGTCCTTCATCTGGACTGCTTACAGTATTTTCCACCTTGGTACAATCATTCTTTGCAGCTAATTGCTCATGTCCGGTTGACTCCGAGACTTCGTTCAATGATTCAAGGCTTTCAGATCTGCAGGACAACCTCTGCTGAGGGTCATCAGAAACTGCGGTCCTTTCAACCCAACTGGCGACTCGTTCCGACAAAGGACACAAATCAGATGCAGAACCAACAACATCCATTGATAAACTTCTACTGCTAAGGGCAGATTCACCACTGTCCTCAAATGATTCAGATTCCCCAAACTCAAGTGGAAGGAAGTTTGCTTGCAACAGCAAATTGCGGTGAACAGTTTTCTCCTGACCTGTCTTGGTGTTACGTATACGGTAAATGTGACACTGTGGGTTTAGCGCAACTACCCTATAGGGCGTGGACTCCCACCTGTCTGCCAGTTTTCTTTTCCCACGCTCACCCTTGTTGGCCAGCAGAACTTGATCACCCAGCTCAATGTTAAGACCTTTTGCCCTTTGATTATACAACTCAGCCTGATGTTGCTGACTGGCATCAATGTTTTTCTGAGCAACTGTAAGTGCTTCTTTTAGATCATCTTTTAACCTCTTTACATACTTGTCGTAACCAACAATTTCACAGTCTCTTACAACGTTGCCAAACATCACATCCACGGGCAGCTTCGGGATTCTACCAAACATCAGGTAAAATGGAGCATAACCTGTGGATTCGTGTGCGGTACAGTTGTACGCAAAGGTCAGTGTCTGGAGCAACTGGGACCACTTTTCCTTAGACCTCGCCGGGAGCGCTCTGATCATGCTGCCTAGGGTTCTATTAAACCTCTCAACAAGGCCATTTCCCATCGGGTGGTAAGCAGTTGTTCGGGACTTTTTCACACCAGCAACCCGCAGCAACCCCGGTTCGAATCCGGGTCACGGCACCAAATTTATGTAGCATGTCTGGACCGGTCACCCTCACACACACAGAGACCACACGACCACTCTTCGGTGAGATTTAGCACTTTCCTTTACTGTAGTGAGAAGAAATAATCAGTGGATCAAAAGGCGACCGCTTCTCCCTCTCTGGCACACAGAGTCAATTACAGGGAGAGCTCAATAATACATGTGCTCCTTAGCCTCGCACACAGGTGGACTGAGGCTATCGCACATCGCACGCGGGGAAAACCCCGGATGTGTTCCACTGATATAATTCCCTCCCCAGACAGAATCCAAAGAAAAAGTTCCCCAAATCTAATATTATGTAATTTTAACCTGCAAACAATAATAAATTAACAAAATTTTGTGGAGTTCACTAACCCATTCTTATTATGAAACTTATAGAATTTATAAAAAAAAAAATAGTCCAATATAGGAATTAAAAGAAAGCAAATTAAATTGAGTCAATTATACACACCAGTTACATACGCAGTCAAACAATTTTAATGTAACATTACTGGGAGTCCTTTTAATTTCTGTATTATACTGTTTTAGTTTTATATAAATACATACATTTGAAGTATAAATGTGTTTAAAAAAATTTGCCGAGCTCATTCATATTATAAATATCATTCATATTCATACATTTATCAGCATTTGTTTATAGTCGTGCATATAATGTGCTCAACATCCTTAAGGAGGCGCTGTGTGATATTATTATTTAAAGTGCATAAATGAATAAATAACTAATATATGACGACGGGTGGTCTGAAGCCTATATTAATGCGCTTGGCGTTTTCCAAGTCACTGCAGCTCGCGCAGAGCCACTGGAGGCAGTCGAACATCACACCTCGAGCTCAACAGGAGGAGAGGACAACAGCAAAGTCTGTCTGCACACATACAAACAGCCCCAAGTCCGCGCTTACTTCAACACCAGGATCTGTCTCAGCGTTCATGGATACTCCCACCTTCGCATGTTCAAACACGAAACGCGCATACAGCCTACTTGAAATCGCTTCTCCCGCGCGCAGACAAGGACGGAGAGAAGAGACGTGCGAACTGTCCAAAGTAACTGCAAAGACGCAGGATGGCTAAAGAAATCAGAGGGAAAGGTAAGAGATGTCACATCACATTCAGACAACGCACAGACATCTTCTGTCACAGCAGAAAGAGTAGACACAGTTTGCTCTCTTCACTTTCCTCGTCAATCTGTTGGAATGCGTGATGATCAAGGGCTGCGTCTCCAAACCTAGAGAGCTGCCTACCTAGACAACGTTTTTGGGGCGTCATGGGCGCATTCCAATGCTTTCGACGGTTTTAAACGCTGCCCGGTTGACTTGGTTTTGAGAGACAGCCAAAACGCTGTCTTTTTCTCCATCTTAACATGTTCTCTTTACAAACTGGTCGTAATCCTAAATGTAGAATGTTTTATGCATGCAACGTTAGGAGTTGTCAACCATATCTGACCCACACAGACTCGCAGGAAATCCAGGAATCCCTGATACTAAAATATTACGATTCATTAGTAACGGTGTATATCAACTTATGGAGTCCGACCGATTTTGTATTTTGCATATCGCTGATATGGTCCAGATTATTTTGTTTAAATGGCCAATAACTGATATCAATATTAAATTGTAATTAAAGTTTTTTTTATGACACACACACACACAGACACACACATATTTGTGTATATATGTATATAGGTGTTTCATATTCTGTTTAAGCAAAAAATTGACATAAGTAAAGTTATTTCAGCTCTGAATATACTGAATTAATCTCCAGTGGTGTTATGTTGGTGCTATTAACTGATTTATAGGTAGACCTGATATTAAAGAAGCAATTAAGTAGAAAAATCTGACTATGTCAACCAAAAAATGTCTATTCCATAAACGTCTAATTCCATAAAAAAATTCCGGTCCATAAAACCCCCCTGAAGTATCATTGTGGACCCCCCCTCCCCCAATTAGATATTTGTGTTTTTTTAATAGTGTCAGAAATTGCTGTACAAGAAATAAGCTTATAAGGAATTTTGTACATATTCTATGGTGTGATTTAATAATTCTAGCTGTAAAGCACATCTGAATGTTTGTTTCTTCAGATGGTCATAGATTATGACAGTACATTTGATTCATCTTTGAAATAATTTAATTAGATCCCAGCTAGAGTGATGTTCCATTGGTCAGCTTGTTTTCTCCACCAATATGGTTTAATTTAAGTAAACGATATAAACTGTGAACTTCAAACACTTAAAATGAGACAAAATGTGGTCTTCAAAAACCTATAAGCAAGTCATAATGCATGTTCTGCATGATAAGTCAGTGTGCATCCTTTATTATTCTGTTTCTACTTAAAGGTGAATTGGGTAGTGACGTGTGTATTGTATCAGAAATGTAGAAAGAGGCTGATGTGAGAGAGGGAGAGCTGATGGTCTCTCTTTGAGATATATATTCTGTATAGGACACTCTGATATGATTGAGCCTATGGCTGAGTGCTGAGACTGTCTGCACTGAACATCTCAGCATACATAGATATAGTTTAATCTGTTTATGGCAGCACATCCAATCCAGCATGTCCGAGCAATTATTGATCTAGAATAAAGCTTACCCTTTGCATTTCAGGATTCTGAATTATGGTTGTGAGTTAATGTGGTACTTATATTTCTATAAGTGTATTGACTATGCAATTCACATAGGCTTCTAAAATGCCATGAAGGCAGAGAGTTGTTTTGAGGACCCTAATGATTGTTTTAATGTTTTCAAATTAATTTTCCAAATAAGCTTAACGTGATTGATCTCTAAAGAAAGGAAAAAATCATATACAATTTTCTTTCTCCTGTAAAATGCAAAAGAACATATTTTGAATGTTTTTGGTTTGTTAAAGGTATGCCATAGAAACATTGAATCTATCAATGGTGTGCGTTTGGTATGCCATTGTGACGCTGTTGGTCCAAAAAAGAACAAACCCACACTTCAGCTTTAAATGTAAATCACAATTTAATTTTAAATAAGATAATGTAGATCATTGCTCAGTCTCTAGGGGTCAGGAAACCAGTGAAGAGAGCTTCAGATGTTAGCCCCCAAGTCTGTCAGTATGTTTGTAGCTTATGGTTTATGATGACGAGAAGCTCACAGCATGTGTCTTCTGGGTTTTGAATGTGTGCTCTTTGGGTAATTATGGTGTGACAGCATGCCATTTGTGGCGTATTTCATGTAAGTATAACGGTTTCCATACGTTGGACAGCAGTAACTACTACAGACTGTTAATAAGCTTCCACAGGCATTTGATTTCTTCTCAGGCATGTTTCCGAATCACCAAGAAGTTCTCCTCTCTCAGTCATGTAGGAAGTCAGCATTTGATTTTGTAGGTGGAAATGTGTAATCCTACAGACTCCTTTGGTTTGGTTACTTAATTTACCTCAAGGTTTATTAGATTCCTAGTTAGTGATTCAGTGTTGTTGAGGATGGGATGGTGGGACAATTGAGTATTATATCAGAATTACATAAACCCGCTCACTGTATTGAACAAGCAGAACATAGCCTACATCATCACTGGAGCAGAATTTGTCTTTTTACATGATCAGAACTGGCAGCCCATCAGCAAAACACAGACTAGGTTGGCTTCATTTATATGTTAAATAGCAAGGATTCCTCATGGATACCTGTTCGGTCCCCGATTATTTTAGGATTTTCATGTATTTCTCAAGATTTTTGTATTTATATTTGTTCCAATGTCAAATCAATCAGTTGATCTGCTATGTTACTGTAGATCAGAGATCACCATTAGCGCAAATTAGTCACCAGTTACCATCCAAATAATTTATTATTTTCATAGGTAGACCTAAAATATATAAATATCACACACAAAAAAGGATTTGTTATGTATATACAGGAATCATAATTTAAGAAGCAGTGAATGAAGTAGATGCCTTTAGTGTCATCTATTTCAGTTTCTCTAATCAATCAGGATCACTTATAAATGCATCAGCTAGACATAGTCATTGTTAACACTGACATGGAAAAAAAACAACTTTCTTTTTGTGTATTCACCTCACAGACTATTATTTGCATAATAGTTTCCAGAATTGCATGTTGCTTTTTGTTCATTTCCTAGCCAAAATATTGACTCCTGAATAAGCTATACTTTAACCTGCCACTTTTGATAGTTCAAACCTTTGGAGGTTGGACCTATTTCCAACAGTAATTGTATATTCTGCTATATATTTAGTAGTTTGATGCTCAATCTCTATAGACTAGGATATAGACCACTCGATAAATATAAATCCCAGATGCAGTAGCCACAGTTAATTTCTTTCACAGTCTATATTCCCTCAGCAGAAGAGCCCCAGGGTGCATCACTCCACACCAACCTGAATTCAGAGCAGTTTCAGTGAGTCAAACCATCGTGTTGTGTTGTCTGTAAGTCCAGCTCTGCATGATCTCAAAGCTTCAAAGGAGTGCAATTTCCCATTGCACGAAATGTATTCCATTTCGTGCTCAATTCATCTGCATTGCCTTTCTTAGAAAAAAGAAGGTGCTCTGAAAAAACAAGCGTGTGCAAGTGTGAACTTCTCAGTAATGTGAATAGGAATTCATATATTGGCATGCTTAGGCTGGTGCATGGTCAAGGTCTCTGTTGAATTGGTTCGAAATACACTTTTCACGTGTAACGCGGTAGATGTTTCTTCACATTATGCCTCCAGTATAGCTCTAGTAATGCAGTTACATGTTTCACATGTACATATAGAGGTCATAGTCAGTGCTGCAGTGATATATTTAATCTTAGCCATTCAGGAAGTGACCTTTTAGTGGCAGATAAGAAAGTAGTATTCTGTGTCAATTCTCAGAAACTAATTTTTACTTGGCTTTGGTTGAGAATAAAAACAGGGAATACTGATTGTGTTGTTCACCGTAGCAAAATTGAATTGCAAAGTTGGATTGTCTTTGCCAAACCAATTAACGTGCACCTCAGTCAAGGATTTTCCTGCGGATTCCTTGTGATATACATTGAAATGAGAAATCATCTCTTTTGTGTTTTCCATTTTGTGTCCAGCTTTTTTTTTTTTATGGGTTTTGATGGAAGGTGTTGCGACACTACATCTGTGTGATGGCATTTTAGACAGAAGCGCACTCTGTATCTGTGGCTGTCAGACCAAGAGACTCAGATGATCTAGTATTAGCTCTCAGCAAACAACATTGCATTTACTTCGGGTTTCACGTTTGTTTTGTTTCTTGCTTGGTTTTTGTCACTGAGAAAATGAAATTCTATTTTTATCCTCAAACCAATAATTCAGCATTTGCTGCGCCCACGCAGTAGAGTGAGAAATGACTGTTATTCCTGTTAAAAGCATCAAGGACGTTTCTGCTTGATGAAAACTCATGAATTTATGTAACTAAGCCAAGCATAGAGATCAAGCATCTTCTAGATCAGTGGCTCTCAAACTGTGAGACCACCTGGAGTGGTGTGTGACATGAAAATTTGCAATAGAATTTTATTTACATTTATCTTGAAACTCTTTATTTTATTTACTTATTTTTAGATGTTGCTCTTGTAGTTTAATTCAGATCTGCAAGGAACAGTTGAAGGTCTTATAGCACCATGCTTTATCTTAAATACAGATAAATTGTATGTTGAGTTGTTCTGCTATACTTTTCTGCACTATATTCTATAGTATTATACTACATGTATATACACAGCCCAAAAGTTTTTTTTTAAGAAGTAAAAAAAAAAAAAAACATTAATAAAATTGATTAAAAATGACACTAAAGACATTTTATAATGATACAAAATATTTTGATTGTTTTAAATTTTCTACTCACTAAATAATCCTGAAATTAGTTTTATCATGGTATCCACATTAATATTAACCAGCACAGCTCTTTTCAACATTGATGATTATAAGAAATGTCTTGAGCACCAAATCAGCATCAGTAATGGCTGTTGAGAATTCAGCTTTGCCATCACAGGAATAAATGACACTAAAATGTTAAAATAAAACAGTTAATTAAAATTATAATACTATTTCACAATCAGTTTTTACTATATTTTTGCTCAAATAAATGCAGACATGGTGATCATAAAAGACTTTTGAATGAGAATGATTATGATGGCACTATTAAAGAAATGATGACGTATAAATTAACATGGTAAAATAAGACATTAAAATGTGAAAATGTAAACAATATGCACATTTACGGTTTAATTAAGGCAGTTTATGAAGAAAATATACTTGCCTTTGTTGTGCAAAACAATGGCTCGGTCTGTATGTTTTTTTTTTTTGTTTTTTTTTAAGACTCTATAAGTTTGATACTGTAATGCACGCTGATATTCATGAGCCTCTGTAGGAGCGATAAGGTCACTGGTAAAGCAGAAAGGTGGTTTGTGTAATTGGTTTTGGGGTTATGAAATAGTTTGCATGTTCCCTTCATTAGAAGTTGTGAAACTATGGCAAGTAATGGCAGGTTCATTTGTGTGAGCCAGTCAGGATATATTTGAAGCATTCTAGAATCTGTCTTCTCAACAGGTAGACACCTTAAACCTTCCTGTTTTGTGGGAAAATCAGTTTTTTTTTTCTCTTCTGAAATGAGAAGTCCCAGTTTTCTCATGGTGTTTAACAGTGAATAAAATGATTAAAAGCTACCTGACACCTCATTACAAAAGGAACAATTCAGGGCAGATTTCAGGTTCCCTCCATAATGATTTTGTTCTAGCGAACTTGCACAATGATTTGGGTAGAGCACGGTGCTAAAAATAGCCTGCACGAGAAGCAGTGACAGACTCACTGCTACCCTGTGGTCCTGTGAGAGAAAGAGAGAATGACAGTCTTTCATGACCGTCTGTAGTACTGCAGTCTGGCTTTTGTGTCTGTTTACAGGCAGTTCAGGTCTTGATTTTTATTTATTTTTTATTTTTAATGTTATTTTGATGCATTGATTCTGTGAGATGGGAGACTGACTTATTGGCTCCCTTAACCAAGGGATGTAAATTGATTTTTTAACTACAAAATGTAAAACGTTCAACTACAGCATATAAACATTTTAACCTGATACATTTTGTTGTAATAGACAGATGGCTCTTTAAAAAACATCTGCTTTAAATAAATCTCTTCATTTAATTCATTCTCGAACAGTGTTGCTTTTGCTGGCAAATTATAATAGCATCTGTTTTTGAAGATAGGAGGCTTTAATGGATGAATATAAAAATAATATATAGGTTGTCTGACAAAGGCATGAATAGACAGACGGATAGAATATACCTTTTTATAATTATTTTATTACAGATTTTTCTAACATAGAAGGCATATACTGTAAATATAAGCATATTGTATAAAAACTAAGCAAAAAAATAATGTCTCTTTTATTATTAATAGTTAAGTAGTTTTTTTGTTTCAAAAAAGGGTGTAACCAAAGGCAATGTTGGTATTCAGGATGCTTTCATATTATATAACTTATAATAAATAATGATGGTGATGACTGCACTTCCTAATTGGATCTTTAATCCTGCCATTTCAGATGGAACCTTTACACGTGATGCAGTGCTATACAAACAGTTCTTTTCAGAGCTTTGTGTCGATGTGCTTGGTTGAACAGCTTCACCTCAGTAGAGATGAGATGGCAAAAACTGATCATAACTCGGAAGCGATACGACAGCGCTGTCTCGTTAACAGAACATCTTGATTTTTGTGTTTGCATTTCTTTGGTTATGTAAAGGCACAATTAACGTTCACCCGAGCGAGCTCTTTGTGCTCAAGCCTCATGCATTTGTAGCTTCGCTTCCTTCAGTCCTTGACAGAAGGAGGAGGTGGCTCTTGAGTAACCCAGTCAAGTGGTTCTGTTCCCTGCAGTTTACTTTCAATGCCCTCTTGATGTTGTGATCTTGCATGAGGTTTGCCCACTGTATTCTCCCCTGCTGCAATGATTTCACACTTAACTTTGCATGCCGTCTGTTGCAGTATAAGCAGTTGTACCCTCTCTGCTCCACTTGGTCTGAAAGTCTTGACCCTTTTCTAAAGCTAAGAGCACACTTAATGATTTTGGCCACGATTTTGCCATCTAAGAACAAATTTTCAGAAAGATCATGTAGTCAGCATTGTCAGTCACATCCAGTGTCCTAAGATCATTGATGTTGCACAGTCTCCTTTGGCTTTTACCCAAGATTTGACCGCAGCAATTATAAAGGACAGAAAAGATTGCACAGTATGGTTTTAGCCTGCACTGCCTGGAAATACAGCCTTTGTCAGTATTTGCTTTGTCTTGAAGCATCCGCTTTTGTTTTTGTGCTCTTTTTAGACTTTGAGTATCACAGTTCTGCTTCGTAATACTAAGTTATTTATCACACCAGAATTTTTTTTTGTGCAACTGTGGCATATGTGTTGTTTCACAGCATGTGCGGCATTGCTTTGAGCTGCCAAACGGAGGTGTTTACAAGCCGCACGTCGCATATGCTGCAAGCGCACACTTTGGTGATGCAGGGATAAGATTGAGAGTATTCCTCTGAGTGATTTAATGAAATAACTGATTGAGAACTGTTTGCTCCAACTCCAACATAAATGACCCTGTTTATTTTCTTTAAAATATATTTCAATTGAATAATTTAAAATTAAAATAATTTTTAAATTGGATTTGAACCATGATAAATATGAGTGCATGTATATAAATAATATCAAAAGTATTATTTTTCAAAAATGTCATGTATATAATTTATAGTAAAATATTTTCTAAATACATTGAAACATATATTTTGGTTATTAATTAATTATTATAACTAATTATTGATTTAAATTTGAAATCATTTGTTTTAGGTTTATGCATTCATGTATTCCATGAGAATTGAACCTGTGGCTGCAGGAACACAATGTTTATCCAGATTCATTTTGGAAATGCTTCTCATTACAGCAATAAATCACTTTTTGAATTTAATAGGGAACTTCCGTTCCGTTTTTTTTTTTTTAAATCTGTTATGCTTACTAAAGCTGCATTCAAAAATACAGTGCAATATTATATTGTTAAATGCTATTACAGTCACACACACAGCCTTAAAACCAGTGCAGTGAACCAATGGGAGCCTTCTGATGTCATAATGGCCTTTACCTCTGCAGTTTTCTCTAGAGGGGCTTTAACATTAGGCTGATGAACAAATGAGTAGAAATGGTGACGGAGCTTCTTAAGTGCATGGAGTGAGGCTGAAGAGGAAGGAATTGAAGGTTGGGAGAGAAAGTGCAAAAGGGAGGGTGAGATATATAGAGATTAAAGAAAGAGAGAAAAGCAAGATTGCTGGAGGAAAGCAGCTCCTATCTAGCAAAGATTATGTTTTTGATTAAGAGCAAGTCTCTCAGTGAGTCGTGTCATGAGTGCTCTGGAGAAAATGCCATTTTTGTACTGTGCATGCTCCTCGGAGAGGGGACCTATCAAAGCTCGATATCGACCCTATCACACTCCATGACCCAGCATTCATAACTCACAACTCTATCAAAGATTAGAGATCTATTTAGATGGGTTATGGAGAATAACAAATCTAGGTTTGAATGGTTTTTATACAGCAGTTTGATAAATAAAAATTTAATATTGAGTAAATAACATAAAAAAATTCAGTGCATAGTGAAAGATATAGTGGCTTAACCATTGTTGATTATGTCCTGTATGGGGACGAATCTTAAACAGCACCAGTTTAATAAAGATTAGAACCTCATTGTATAAGAAATATTGGGATACAGATATTGATGTTTATGGCTTGCTACCTGAATAATAGCATGTCCAATTTAATGACACAGAACATACATCTGAAGCTGAAGTAAAAATTGTCCTAAGACAATAGAGAACACAAAGTCATCTTTCCTTAAGATGTTTCAGCTGAAATTTAGTTTTTAGTCAAACCTCAATTTTGAGCATTTATAAAGGAAGACTTCCTTTCACAGCATGCATTCAATTTCATTTAATCCCCATGTAGTTGATGACGCAATTAAACCGAAAAGTTTCATAAATGTATCATTCATGAGGACCATACCAATTTCATGGCTGAAGAACATCCTCTACTCTACGCTGTTTTAGTGCAAAAGCATCACCTGCATGACTTGCCAGACAGAAGCCAGCCAAACAATGAAACTCGTAATGAAATCCATCTCGGTTTAGCTATGCACTGGCTTATAATATAACTTTGATTATATGACCACCTCTTTTACTGGTTGAAACCATTCATGGTTTTCTAATACATTCTTTCTTAGCCAAAAAATGTCAGCCTTTCCCTTTTCTCAGCCTTCATTCCAGGATTAATTATGGATGATGTGATTAGAATTTTTTGTGATTAGAGATGCTTTAGTGCAGGAACTGATGTCATATTCACCCTCCCGTCTCTGAAGACAGGCCTCACTGGTCTCCCTCATTCAAACTAATCTGCACCTCTTTATCTCCTCCTGTAAAACCATTTACCAAGCCTTAAAAGCCATTTCTCAATGTTTAGACTGCATTAATGAAACATTGCCCCCTGCCCTCCTGCATCCCTGAGGAAAAAGGATTTCATCTCCATCAAAGTATTTAAAACAAAATACTGTGTGTTTATTTGACCACTCTAAATTTGATTATGTTCACTTATGTGAAGCAATAATTGAGCTGGTAAACCTCTCTTCACTATTTATCCTGTTATGAGCACAAAGTGGAACTTTTTCTCCGTTATCTCTTTCACCTTATGCTTTTATGAGATATTACAAATCTTACATATGCAGTGGCCCCAAAAATGTGGCCACATAATCCATTTTTTTTTTATCATACCAAGTTTTTTTTTTTATTTAAAGTATAGATTATGGAGACTTTTTTTTAAACAAAACATCAAAAAAAAAACTTCACATCCTGTCTGCTCTACATTGTCCTATAGTAATAAAAGCCAGAATGCCAAGAATAAATTCTTTAAAAAAGTAGTAGTTAAGACTGTAAAGAGCAGATTTCTGTTGATGCCACTGTCAAATGCATTGTGATTATAATAGAAAACATAGTAGGCTGAGATACTCATCTCCATTGGGTGCATTAATAGTGCCAGCATTTGACCTGCTTGCTTTTTTTTGTGGAAGAGATGAAAAGCTTATTAAATCCTGCATGGTGATGTGGGGGTTTAGCAGTCAAAGGGACAGAGTGAAAACTGTGGAGCCGCACAGAACCCCAGTTATGGAAGGTTAGTGTCCTTATTGTTTCAACAAAGTGAGCAGGATCATGAGGAGTCCATGTAAAAGACCGCAGGAGAACGAGATATGACAGCTTAGGTGACACCTCTCGAGTAATGCCAACCAAATGGGCAAAATCATTTACTGTGGCACTGCTGATATTGGTTATTCATGCTTAATCTCCCGTGCTTGTGCTTTTCTTCATTTGTAAGCCACATCTGCTAAATGAATCAATATAAATGAAATTCCTTACAGTTGGATTTCTTTGTTGTGCTTGTTTCAGTGCGATTTAAGCCTTATGAAAGCAACAGTGAGCTCACTAAGCCTGGATGTGTGAATTACTGGATTTACATTAAATGATTTAATGCTTTGAGTAAAGAAGCAATTTGCTGAGCTATAAAGCGTCAAAAATCCCCATCGCTATATGTTCACTCACAATGACTCCAATCTATAATTATTAAATCATGGCCCACTTAATATGATTGGGAGAGGATAACTTTCGTTTGACTTACGCTGATTTGTAATTTGCATTATTGCCGCTATCTTTCATTAGATTAGAAAGTTATTAACTTTAGATTTAAACAGCCCAGGGCTCACAGTCACACCACCTGCCTCACTAACGCAACACACAGTCGACAAGTACTTTGTCTTCAGCAGCTGAAGTTTGTTCTACAAGGAGATTTTGTTTAAAGCTCTTGAAGATAACGGTGCTTCTCAACACTATAACAACTGCACAACCAATGAAACATCAGCACCTGACTTATATATATGTGTGTGGATGCATGTGTGTAGAATTATTATAGATTAAGTGTGTTTGTGTGTGTACATATGTTTGTCTAATTTCAAGAATTTAAGCAGCAGCTTTTAGATCAAAACCTTTGACAAGTCATCTTAAGTATGATCTTAAGTATGATCATTGTGAATTCCTGAATCTCAAATTTTACACTTTGATTTCCACATTAGCCAGTCTTAATTAAAAAAACACGCTTTCAATTCATTCCTAGCCGTTCCATTCCTTTGGACACCTTCGCGTGGTAATATTAAATAACATTGTCATCAAGCATGTCTAATCAATTAGTCACACAATGTTCAGTAATTGCATGCAGCACTAGTGACCTTTGGTTTGATCGTATCTTTTTCATGTTCTTCCCTTAGCGACCCTACGCAAGCACAGCGCTTCTCACTGGCGCATGCAGAACATCGCCCAGGAATCTGTTGACAGCTCGGATGATGAGTTTTTTGATGCCCGAGGTAAGTGTCACTTATTTCCCACCCTTTGCAATAGCTTGATGGCTTCAGCTCTTCAGCATCTGTGACCTTCTCTCTCTCTCTATTTTTATGTCCATCATATTCTGTCCATTACAGGTGCCTCTTATCATTATGGATGTATTCCTCTGAAGTAGGCTAGGCACTAAAAAAAAACTGTAAACCTGTATGAAAAATATTTTTAGGCCTCTTTCATAATGAACGCAGATGCTAAACTGTGGCTTTCTGTTATTTTGATATGGATTGTTTGTTATAATGTGACCTGACTGAACAGTGTAGTCTGTCGTCTATCATGTACCAAGCCTTGATTTAACATTCTTTTACTTTTGTATGTAATATGGTCCAAATAACAAGCATTTACAATCAACATGGTGAAAACTGGCAGCCATATGTGCTTGTCAGCTTACAAGTGTCCCTGCACCAGCGAGCCACTCGAGTCCCATACAATAAATAGCTCAAGATTTGCGTCTTCAGCAAAATCCTCTATCTGAATTGACTGGGCTTCACTTTGCCTTGCTCAGCATAGCAACTATCCATTATCTCTTTCTATAGGAAGCATTTACATTTAGCTGACGCTATTTCCCAAAGCAATTTACCATGCAACTTGAGAATAAGTTTTGTGGCCAAGCAACCCATTTTGTTTTCACTAATGTGTAGGAAAAAAAAAAAAACATCTTATGACAGCATGTTTGCATTTGAAATAATATGCATGGTTGAATCATACATTGGGAAATGTGTATTAGGAAGATAAGGTGCTGGTTTTTTGCACCAGACTATGTGCTGTTCAAACCTGTGGCAGTCGAGTCCCAAAGCAACAAGCTAACATTTGGTCAGTGAAGGTGTGGAGGTGTGACTAAAACGGGATTTACCATTAGAGGTGGAGATCACATAGTCTCCTGAGTCGCATCTGCAAATTAGTTTCTTTGATTTGCTGTTCAAAATGAAATTATTCAGCTTTATAATTTATTCACATGAGCTCTTGTCTGTCTGCCCCACATTTGTAAAAATGTAAGAGTGGGTTAAATGTAATCAGTATCCTGCATGTTTCCGCATCTAACTTTCATGAGACACAGTTCTCATTCATTCTTAATGAGCGCTACGCTTTACCACACAACACAGAAGCTCAATTAAAGTCCAGATGTTACAGCGGGATGGAATGGGGAACATGCCAGATAGTTCGCTAATGTGTTTTTGGCTGTTTTTTTTATTACATTCCATCATTAGGCTTTGCTTATATGAACTTGTCTTTTTGTTATAGGCACTACCATTCAAAATGTTGCACTTAGTTTGTTAAATTCATCAAAACTGACAGTAGCTGGGTTTTTAGTAGTTGTGAATTTAACTTATGCGCAAAATTGTAATATCGCATAAAGCATTGTTGAACAAGCACTGTCTCCATCCAACAAATCAAAGAGAATAAAATCATCTCTTCCTGATAAACTGGCACTGTAAATCACTAAGAAACATAAGAGAAGCCACTGAATATAATAATTTTCATATATAATTAAATTACTTGCGCCTTAGAGCGAGCAGACGAACCAAAGTAAATGCGGTCATTGCTTTTGGAGGTGGATGCCTGCTGTTTGGGAACGCAGTCATGTAAGACAGTCCTGGGAGGCAATTATACATAAATACTTTGATCACAGACTTTTTCCTGGCATTTGCAGAATGACCATAACAACATTTCAGATGCTGTGGAATGAGATAGTCAGGTTTTGCCATCCCATAGCGCAAAGTCGCATGAGTTTTTTGATCCGCAAGGAGGGATTTATTCAGCAAATACGTTTCCATCTCCATTATTCGCATTAACCCTTTTTCGCACAAGTCAAATTCCACCTAAATCTGTCTATAGAGGGTCAGAGAGCTCTTAGATTCTGTCAAAAAATATCTTAATTTTTTCTGAATTAGAATGAAGGTCTCACAGGTTTGGAACAACATGAGGGCGATTTCTGGGAGAACTATCTTTTTAATTTTTAAACAATCATTTAGAATAATGGAATAAAAAATGTAATAATGGCCGCTGAAAGTACAGTTTTGGCCTCAGGAATAAGATGCATAATAAAATAGAAAATGGATGGTTGTTTTGTTTGTTTGTTTGTTTGTTTGTTTGATTTAAAAGCATAAAAAAATTCTTATCAACCACCAAAATTAGAATGGCATTATAAATATGAGCTTGACTGATGTAAAGGGTTTTCACACTATAGTTAATATTTTTTTTTTTTCAGCTTAGAGAAGATTAAGCATGAAAGAAGAGACCATTTGTTGAAAAATGATTGAGAAAAGTGAGAAATCATGACGCTTAATATAGCAGCTGTCAATATAAATGTTTTGTACTAGCATTATTCTTGAATGATGACGGGAGGGTTTGTTTACTCTAGAACAGTATGGTGACACTAGTGCCCACATAGAAAATAACTGCCCAAGTACATTACCAAGAAGACCACTGAAATGACTTGCCTTAAAGGGACTTTGAAGAAATGTATTATACTGTCACAGTGCATTATAGGGAATATGCTGAGAGGATGACCAAGGCTGCAGGCACAGATGGACCAGCACTAAGTTGTTTATGACTGACTATGACAGTGACTGCCAAACTCTTCAGAGCATTCAGTGTGTTGGTGCATTTCTAAATTGATTTAAAATCCTCATTTTGTGTATCAGAAAATAAATAAATATAGTTAAACAAAAGGTGATTATTTTTGCTTTCTTCTTCTGTGTCAGTTTGAATTGAAGTTTTGAAATATTCTACCATTTAAAAGTTAGGGTCAGTTTATTTTATTTATTTATTTTAAGAAACCATTTATTTTATTCTGTAAGGACACGTTAAATTGATCTAAATTAAGTGGAAGTAAATGCATTTAAATGTTACAAAAGATTTTAATTGCAAATAAAGCTTTTCTTATATTATAAAGTCAGTAAAAAGAAAATCTTTTAGCAACTGATTTCAACTTTGTTAATAAGAAATATTTCATGAGCACCAAATCAGCATATTATTATTATTATTATTATTATTATATATATATATATATATATATATATATATATATATATTATTATTATTTTTATTTATTTATTTATTTAGTTTAATCAAATAAATGCATATCAGCGCTAATTTATTTATTTATTGTATTTAATTTTTTTTGATCAAATAAATGCAGCCCTGGTGAGAACGAGACACTCCTCTCAAAACATCTTACTGAACCCAAACATTTGAAAGGTAGTGTAGTCATATGATATAGGAAATATTGTAACAAATAAATAAATAAAAAGGTTGTATAGTCCGTCTGAAATTGAGATTATTTCTACTCCTAGTAAATGTAGTTTTCTAAAGAATTAAATTTGTCATAATTCAAAGCATTGTAGATAATTGTCTCCCTTGAGTATCATTTGTAGACTTGTTGTGACCTGTGAGAACTCTTTCAGAAATGACAAAAGAAATGCTGTACACACTTAAATGTTGTTTTCTAGTGTTTGAGGGTTTGTTTAGCAATCACTTTTGTCAGGAGAGGCACAGTCAAGTGTTTTGGCTCAGGCTTGGAGTGCAAACTTAATGGCTTTTTGTGTGAGCGACACTGTGTGTTTGTGAAATCACAGAGGTTGTGTGTGTGGATATATGTCTCTGTGGGTCTGTGTGGATACAGTCTGCTCTTCACTGACCTGTGAGATTGACCCCTGTCAGTCAGTATGCGCTACAGATGATCAGAGCGCCGAGCGGCAGGGAAATTGAGGCTCATCACGGTTCCAGCTTTGTCAGCCTGCCTTCACCTCCGTGACACATGAGCCTCTTTCACGTGTGTCAGACTCTCACTTGCCCTGTTCATGCCTCTCATATCCGCTGGGTTGGTCCCCTTCAAGTGGCATCACAGAGTCTGTCTCGTGACCAGGGCCTAAGCGCCAAATACAGGTGAAACTTGAAAATGCAAATGGATTCAGAAATGTTTTTTTCATTAATAGCCTTCAGTTTCCACTGTCCGGCCAAAAGCGGACGTGCTAGTGCGTTCCAAGGCCAGTCAAGTTTCCACAGTCACTTCCAGGGCGTTATAGTGCCTCATCTGTGCTTCCTTGGGGCCAACGGCACAGGTTTTTTGGCCTGACAAAAAGCAGGCTATCTGGGGCTAGAGGAGTGGTTATGAACAAAGCTGGAGTTTCTCCAGATCTGGAAAGCATCAGCGCCAAGGATCATTTCATAAAGCTAACAGCTATAACACAAGCATTAAAAACTTTTTTAAATAAGTTGAGCTCAAAACTCACTTTCAGTCAGCAGCGTTTTTGAAATAACTTGATTCGATTTGGATTGTAATCACCATAAAAGGTAGAAATATTTATAAGTGATGCAGAAGACTTTGCACACTGACGTTACCATAGTAGACATGGTAAATGCGACTACTTGAAGAAATCAAACGTCAGCTTCTTATTCTCTATCACAATCGTGTATTTATTTGTACATATTTTATCTGTTCAATTCAATTCAAGTTTATTTGTGTAGTGCTTTTTACAATACAAATCGTTACAAAGCAACTTTACAGAAAATTACGTCTCTACAATATTTAGTAGTAGCTAATAAGTGGTGACTGTCAGTTTGTGCACGTATGACAGGATTTTTCAGAAAAATTAATACAAGACATAGTCAGCCTGTCATTAGTCTCGTCTCGAGAGCTTAGCTCCGCGTAGCCTATGTTTTTTGTTCAGGGGCTTTTATAAAAATATAGAAATTATAATTCTTTCTAAATTAGTTTTATATAGTTTACTGTGACTACAAATAAACAGAAACAGACTCGACTGAATAGCAGGCTATGTTCGTAACGTTTTATTTCTGTGTGACTAATTTTCAATCGAGATAAATTATTTAATTATGATCAGTGTATCACTTATTATAGTAAAACATTGATGTTTTTGGATTTAAATATTTCAAAGCATGCGAACAAACGGCTGCTTTTATCATGTTTGTTTTGTGATCGCAGTAGATGCAGTGACCTATTTCTTATTAGTTTTATGATAACTTCTCTTTGTTGGTGAAATTATGGGCATGTGTGATGTTGTTCCTGAGAGGCGTGTTAAGGGCGGGTTTTAGTGAAGCGGGCCGACAGTGGAAACGCAGTGCTATTTTGGCCTAGGTGCTACAGGTCCGAGGCTATTAGCCCTACCCAGCCCGTTTAAAATACTGCCTCGCACTGGCCCGACAGTGGAAAAGCAGCTAATTTGTCCAAACCAACTTTTAGTAGGAAATTCTTCAACACTGTGCTGGAAAAGCGTTGTCATGGGGTGTTTAAGGACAAAGCTGTTTTGATTATGAATGAGTGCATTCTCAATCGTTTTTAACTGACATGTTGGCAAATGTCTAAGGAGGTTAATTCAGGTCTGTTATTGGAGCGTGTGCATTTGAGTAATGAGATTTGTCAGAGTGTGCTTAAACAGAGTCCATTTGTATAGCCTGGAATACGGTCGGACCCTCATTTAAAACTGTGTAAATTTCAGCTGGAGACAGATTGCTGTATGCATTCGCAGTCATTCATTGTGACTCTTAATGCTAATTGATTAACATTACCTACACAGGCTTTGCATTTTGAGCTGAAGCGTTTTCTGTTGCATTGATTTGCTCTCTGTAGTCGGGTAGCCCTGGGCCCTTTGTACACATGATTCATCTGCGCTGACAAATCAGCTAAGAAATTGGCTATTTATAACCTCTGTCAGATTACAAAGCACATCTTAAAATCATGTTACCTTACATTTTAATATAAAGACCCTGTTATTTGAAAATAGTATCTTAGCATCAGTATTGATTTTATGAATATCATTAGCCATTTGAGAGATGACAGCTTGTGAATTTGAATTCACATGCAACTTTCCAAGTTATAAAACTGTCACAGCCAATCGCATAAGAAAAATACGTTTCTTCTTAGTATTTGAGTTGGTGTTTGAAACCCCAGTGTTGGGAAGGTCAAGACGTTTGATTTTCATAACCAAATATAGACCTTCATTTGGAGGATTCTCCAGGAAAAGCCTGTTTTCCTGAAACTGTGTCAGAAAGACAATTCTGTCTTATGTTCTTTGCCTCTAGACAGCCACAGGCATCTATGGTCATATTCTGGTCATGGAAAAAAATATTAGTTGGACAAAATATGTGAAAAAATGAAGTCGGTGTATTTAAAAAATACTCCTTGTTTTACTACTCTTAACTTTTAATAAAGCTGACTGTAGGTTTGCATTTTGTTCAGTACAGTAAATGCGAATGGTGACATTTTCTGTTGTGTTCCACTTAAAAAGAGTCATATTGTTTGAAATAACATGATCTTGCTTTGAAAGTACACATAAATGTAATTTACAAGGAAAATATAGACTCACGACAGGCTTGTGTTGCAAATGTGGTTCATATACTGTTCGTAGGAGAGAATTGGAAATAGGATCAGCTGAAATCCACCAGTATTTGCCCATCTTTCAGCCCACACAGACTTGTCCTTTGACTCCTATCTTTTGTCTGTATTTAAGAATAAAAGAAGAGTTGAAGAATGTTAATGGATTAGCTCTGGGCCTCCATGAACTCATTACCTCATCAGGTCTTTCTAGAATTTGTGAAATTTAGTTTCAGATTCCTTTTAAAGTCTCTTATTAACCTCCAATCAAAAGGTTTCCCCACCTTAATGCACTTTGCTTGTCTTTCTTCTTTTTCTCCTTTCAATCACTGTTTCATGCACTTTTGCAAACATTTTGAGCCACTCAGGTATGTTATATACACCTTTGTAAGGCATAGGTCAGGATGTTTGTCTAGTGAGACCGACTAATTAAAGAAGTAAAACTTTTGTTTTAGTATAGGGGTAAATCAAGAGACAATTTCTTAGAAAGTGATTTATCTTGCTGGCAGTGTTTTGCACTTACTGTTAGACTGTCAGCAGAATAAATTCTAGGAGAAGTTTTTCATTCCCTAAATTCTTTCTCTTGAAAGCACTGCTGCTACAAGCATCAAGCGTGGCTTGTTTAACAAACACTCCGCCTTCAACAATACATTTCAGGGCAATTATGGTCAGACTTTCGGATCTCCAGCTGTGAGCAGTGTTCCAGTTGTTACGCAATTCAGCTCTGTTCTTTGAGGTCTTTGAGAGTTTTGTATAATAAAAGAATTTATTTGCTGAATATCTCTGTCTGTTAGTCTATTGAAGTGTTGCACACTGTTCTGTGATCATTTTTAAATTGTTGATCTGTGTACAAATTCAGATTTGGCTGTTGTTTTTCACCATGGTTCGCATCATAAATTGCATAGCGTTTTTAAGATGATGTTTCAAGTTAATACTGTGTGATTTATATTCTTACTTTCTGAAGCTAAAGCAAGTAATTATTATATTTTATTATAAATATAAACTTTTTATTATTTTAACTGTTTATCTTGATCCTTTTCTGCCTTGTTTTAATGTTTATATATATATATATATATATATATATATATATATATATATATATATAATATCTGAAGATAGATTAAAAAAAAAAGTCTAAGATGGTTTTCTAAATAAATAAATATGAATATATATTTTTTTATATATATATATAATACTTTGACAACCCTAAAAATACATTGTTACGTCTTTTCCAAAAAAATTCCATAGTAACTAGTATCCATTAATTCAATGTACATTACATGAACTTTTTTCATACTTGTGCAGATTACACTGAATACTTTAAAATAAATTCTTCTGCAATGCTCATCCACTTTCTTTCTGAAAACATGTCCCAACATTTTTTACATTGTTCTTTTTCTCCTTTTAACTCCCACTTTTTGCTGTCATTCTTTCTCAGTGAGCCTTGTGCGTTAGCGGTTTGTGTTTCATTTACTGAAATAGGTGGTTGTTTCTCCTTCAGGAACCGGCTGCTGTCGTTGCTCTTCTTTGTGCTAAGCACATTTCACACTTCAGAAGATCTATGTTCTCCCTGCTCTCTCTAAGCGCCGTTCCATTCGACACGACTCAGTAACTGCCAGTATTTGGATTATGATTTAAAACCCTTCGTCTCTCAACTCCGAGCTTCCCTCGCATTGTTTTTGTAAGCGTGCATGTGTATGTTTGTATACTCTTGTTTGAGCCAACTCAAAAACCAATTCAATTGACAGTCTAGCAAATAGCATGTAACAAACAGGGCTGATCGGCTCGAGCGGGTGGTGCAGATGAGCCCTGTCACAACCTCTTTTCCACACTGGAATATCGGCCGAACAAGATCCGACATGGCATTGGGCTTGCAGTTTGCTGTCACACGCTGCAATCCACACAGCCGAGTCCTCCATCAAGAATTCAGGGGTCTGTCTCACAAGTACTGGCGGAGTGGTTGATCGCTCGCTCTGTGCTCATTAGACGGACATCACTTTATGGCTCTAGCTGTATTTAAAGATAATTCGATGAATCTTAATAGTCTTTGATGTACTGCTGTATTCCAGCTGAAATGAGCATAGCATTATGCCGATGAGCTCAATGATTGATTATCTCATCCTCCTCATATGCTGCTCTCATTGAATGTGTGTTTGTGTGTGATTTCTTTCAGAGGTGCTGGAAGGGAAGACAGCCATGCTTCTGGGCATGAGTCAGTGGAACTCTAATGATCTCGTTGAACAGATAGAAACCCTGGGCCACATCGACCAGACGCAGGGTAAGAGCTCATAAATGGAAATGTTATGGTTCCTGTCATTAATCGTTCTTCGTATATTACAATTCATAACATCTGAGTGTACCTGAGACTGATGGTGTGAGACTAATGGGATAGTTTATATGTCATTCTAAACCTGTATGACATTTGAAAAAGAAGAGATTTTTTGGTCACTAAAACTTTTACCAACATTCTTCAAAAAAATCATCTTTGGATGTTGGTTGGAACTAGGGATGTCAAATTTCGATTATTTCCATGATCGATCGTCGTTTAAATTAACGATCAATTAATCGATTAATCGTTAACCATAATACTGCAAAATGCGTCTATTGCAGGCACGCAGTCAGCGGTATGACAGGATGTGCAAAAGCCACACAGACACACAAAACGCTTTCTCACTTGAATTAAAGAGGTTTTAGTCTGAATAAAATGCTAGTAGCAGGATTATAAAATGAATAGATGCGATTATGATCATTTGATAAAATGAAGAGAGCGCGCCATACTTTTGAGGTCATTTTACTTTGTTGACAGTTTCCAATCCCGCACGGAGAACGCTGAACGCGCATCGTTAAATGGTTTTGTGGTGCTCGTTGTTGTATTTTAAAGCACAATTGCAATGTTTTCAACTGACATTATTGTATAAAATTATCCGAAATGTGGAGCGCGTGTGACTGCGCTGCACATTAAGTGAACTACATCGGCGCTGCTGCACCAAAACACAGTTGCTCACATTAATTTGATCCTGCTGGATTCTGTCCTAGAAAATGTCAGATTTTTAAAAATCCGGCATACAGCGCATTAGATCGTGACAGTGCATGCGTGCAGACGAGGATGAGCGAGCGCGGCTTTGGCTAGATTTATTTGGAGGTTATTGCTCATGTCTCATTCGGCACAAATCGAAATGTTTCCATATTCGCAATGTATTTGAATGTTAAACTATTATTTATAATGTAAACTAGGCTTGTACTTAACACGCATTCGCATATAGACGGAAAAGATGATCCTCTTCATATGAGCAAAAACGTCCTTGGCATAACAGCAGAGTGGACCGGTATACTACGGTCTATTTAAACTGAATGCTCCAGGAATGTGTCGGTCACAGCGCCTATTAATCGCTGTTTTGAATCCAGCAATTATTTATTTAGAAATGATAAGATCTGATTATGACAAGTGTGGTATAAAAGCTTTGTTTATTAGAGGAATAATAGGTTAACTGGAAAATGTTAGATCGCGACCATGCTTTTGGACCCCATAGTCTTCATTTACGCGGCTTTGTTCTGGTTTGCCGGTTGGTCACGAATTTCCACAAATTCAGTATATTTAGGCATTGTTTCTTTTCCTAAATCTTCATAGTCTAACCCTCTAATTTCCCAGGTTTATTTTATTATCTTTCGCTTTTAATAACTGTTTTCGCATCTCTTACTGTGGTAAACATGGGAAGGGAAATTAAAGATTTCATGAATTAAGAATTCGTTCGATTTATTAATTTGTTCCCTTATTTCACTTAAATCATGGGTTATTTAGGGAACAAAATTAATGAAACATTAGGGGTGTGACGGTTAGTATATAACCGTGAGACCGGCGGTTATAGTTGAACACCGTCATTAGAACTTTATAACCGCCAAAACCGTGTCACTAAAATATTTTTTACAAACATTTTTTATCAAAAATTATTTTCATTTTTTAGATGGGATCATCAGATGCGCAATATATCGGGAGACATGGTTTTTACCACTTAATGAAGTTTTGTAAATCGTCAGACATGATATTTACCACTTCATTAAATTTTGCTTTGTAGAAAACCTTTCTTAAAAACGAATTTCGTTTTGAACAAATTTTATCTTAATTTTAATAGATGTTTCATCAACCAATTGCATGTATTTTAATAAATAAAAAGCAAATATAGCAGACAATGATAACCGTGACATGGAAGCACCAGCGCGACGCGTTCACTTGCAGTGCACTGTGAACTAGAGCGCATCTCATTGTAAATGAAACTCAGCGTAGGCATATGCCTCATACTCTAGCATTAAATATTTTTGCTGCATCCTTTCTAGAACAGACAATGGCTTTTTTTTTTTTTTTTTGCGGCTCGCATCAGCAAAGCATAGACCGCAAAACAATCAGCGGATGGCGGGCGGGTGCGGCTTTGATATTTGCTCAAAAAACTTTGGCGCGGATGATGAGTTTTGTGACAGATCTCCTTACTAAACGGAGGTCTGAAATATCTTCCCCTTTACCGATCAGAGCGTGCCCTGACACGGAGTTAACCCGCTATCTCCAAGATCAACCAATTGACTCTACGGCAGATCCACTAGCATGGTGGCGAGACAATATGAAACAAAATGAAACACGCTATCCAAACCCCCCCTCCCCCCCCCCCCCCCCCCGGACGGTTATGTTATGAACCGTCACATTTGACTCACGTCATAACCGTCATCACCAATTCTGAAACCGGCACACCCCTATGAAACATGGACAATTGCCACATTAATAATTCGTAGGAATGAATTAACAAGTTGTAGGAATGAATAGACTACCTGTCCTGTCACTGTGTCCCGCAGCCCTGCATAGCGCACGATATAAAACAGTTATCTGATGAAATGATTAGTAACTACATTTCTATTGCATTTAATGTTGAAGAACTTTTATGTTGTTTCTATTTTAATGTACTTTAAAGTTTAAATCACATTAAAAGCTTAATTTGTACATTGTGAATGAATGATGATGCTTTTATATATCGTCACCGTCACTCACAGCCGCTCGCACGTGTTGAGTGCGCATGAGCCGCACGCAGCCCAACATTGAATCGGTTAACCGACCATCGATAGCCTTAATCGATTGCATCTCTTATCGACAATTAATAGAACATCGATTAATCGTTGACATCCCTAGTTGGAACAACGTGAGAATGAGAAAATGTTTTTCATTTTTGGGTGAACTTGTATTTATGGGGCATTTAGGTTGTACTTTGTGGTTGGGAAAGATATTGTACACAGACACAGAGACCACAACAGTGCTCAAATGTGTTAAAAAATGAATATATGGAATAATGTAAATGCAGTTTTTAAAAGTATTTTAAACTTGACACACTTAAAAGTACATAATTTTTTGTAATGAGAGACATAAAAGGATTAGTTCACTTCCAGAATAAAGATTTCCTGATAATTTAGGTACCCACATCCATGTCATCCATGCAAGATGTCCATGTCTTTCTTTCTTCAGTCTAAAAGAAATGAAGGTTTTTGAGGAAAACATTCCAGGTTTTTTTCTCCATATAGTGGACTTCAACAGTGACCAACGGTGATGTAGGCAGAAGTAGTTTTGAAGTTCATCTGATTTTCTTCTCCAACTTCAAAATCATCCGACAACGTTGTTTTGACATGACTTGCCTAGGACTTTGGTAGAAGTCCACTACATGGAGAAAAATTCTGAAACGTTTTCCTTAAAAACTTGAATTTCTTTTCAACTGAGGAAAGAAATTAACATCTTGAATGATATTGGAATGAGTAAATAACCAGACATTTCTTATTATGGAAGTGAACTAGTCCTTGAAGCATTGGCCAGAGACATCCGTCTTGATACATATGAAGATAGACCAGCTAACCATCAACCTCACCCGGCCGACTCGAGCAGTCAGAATGACCCAAATGCACATCTCTCATATCCTCGAGGACAAAGGAGGCTGTAATCTGAAATGGCATTTTATAATGCATCTCATTATGTTTTACATTAACCACCCATGTCACAGAAATTGTTCAACCAGCTGCTTGCCAAACAAATCTGTAATTTTTCATTTTAGCCATGAAAACGGAGGAAACAGACGTCAGGCTTCATTAAGCAGCATCATGTCTCAGCTGTCTCCATTGATTTTTCTTACTCTTTGTTCTTATCTATTCTGTTCTTGTAATGGTAAGGGTTAGCTAGCATGAGTCATTAGTGAAGTAAACATCAGGATTCTTCACTTACTTGCTGCTTGGAACTTTTTGAAGTTGTTTTCAAGCTAAGTTTTTTTTGTACATAATGTACTTTGTGTAAACGTCCATACATTTGTGAAATTTAAAGAGGCTTTTAGCTTCAGCTAATGCTGCTGAGATCTATTCTGCTCAGTGCTTCTTTCGTTTTTGGAAGCTCTGCTACAATTTGTTCAGTGGAAGGAGGATGGTGTACATTTCTGCAAGGTTTGCTCGTGTAGTAGCTGATACATTGCAGTCAAATTTATGTAAAAAAATTTTACTCTCTCCTGTGATTTTCTGCCTGTGGCATATGCAATTAGGTATCGATTTACTTTTCCATATTGAGTGTTACTGGTGATGTAAATCCATCTGCCTAACACACAACCAGATGACAATTTCCATAACAACATGACATTCCCATATATTATTGAGCTGTTTGTTGTCCTGGGTTCCACATACTTTTGGCATTATGGCATTTTAGCTCAGACTGTGCATGCTAGTATTGCTCAAGATATTTCACCCTTCGCCTCATTTATTCAGGTGGCCTTTTCTCACATTTTTGTTTTCCTCCTGTGTGCAATATGATTGGTCTATTGGATGGCACTCAGGGGGATGGATGCTTAAGCTGATGCGACAGCGTTAAATGAGCTAAGTGAGAGGCAGGCGTTGACCCCACCAAGCCCCTATCAGCTTCGTTTTGAGTGTCTTGTGCCACAATGCTTTTTCCTGCAAGATGAAAGCGATGTTAGCTTTAGGCGGTCCCTTGATCATCATGCATAAATGCTTCTTTCAAGACCAATGCTGTGATTAATACTATGACTCATTAAACCGAAAAATTGAATATTAATTCTACATGCAATTTCTACAATCCTATAGATTCTACAATAAAACTATAGCTGGGTAAATTTTGAATATTCACTATATTTTTCACAGTTTTGTTAATAGTAATAGACTAGTTTTGGATCTTCCTTGTTTTGCACCTTGAAAACCCATACTAGGGCTGGATGATTAATCGAACAGTTATCAAAACTAAAATTCAGAACCTCTGACTGACATAATTTTCCCACGTCAGTTATTTATTTTTTTTTAAATCCTGTTTAAACTTTCCCCAGGGTTGCCAGATCCTTGAAACAAAACAACCCTTATAGCTAATCAAAACTAGATAAAAACTAGCCCAATCATGTTTTGTCCTCTGTCGGGTGTCCCCTCCACCAAAATCGTGTCAAGGGCGATCGTTTTAATTAAAAATCTGACCAAAAAACAACCCCGTGGCAGCAACCCTGACTTTCCTCTTAAAAACATAATACAGTGTGTGTAGTCACATGACTCCGTCCACTCAGCAGTATGGAAGCAACATAGAACTCGAACACCGAGGCATCTAAGCAACCAAGCGAGCCCCGGCCGCATGCTCACCGTCTTCAAACAACACGAGCGTTGTCTTGCTCTCTTTGCCTCACGCATATTAATCAGTTGACACGATGGTGTCGATGTTTAAATAATTTAATATGAGAATGTAAATGTGCTCACTCCATTTTTGTTTGTAAGAATTTTTTTTTATTAGATTTCATATCGCAATATATATCGCAGAAAAATAAAATATCGCAATGTAATTTTTTCCCAATATCGTGCAGGCCTAATGTGGGGCACTTCTTATATTGGGGGTGGCAACTTGTTTCATAACTGTGGAGCAGCCACTGAAAAGGCACGATCTCCTTTTGATTTTAAGCGTGTCTTTGGTACAGTCAACTGAAGACTACTAGTTGATCGAGGTTCCCTACAGGCATTACATTGGAACAGAAGGAGATCAGAGATCTAAGATGGAGCCAGTCCAATGATTAGGATGTATATTAGTTATATTATATTGGTAAGCATTAGTATGCTTTGATTTCAACTGTTTTAAATATTCAATAAATAATTATAATTAGTTTGTTTCCTTCAATTATTTTATAATCAAAATATGAAAAATGCATTCTTTCATTAGAAAAAAATCCCACTTATAAATATGCAAAAAGAAATGCAGAAAAAATAGCAAAATTATATTTAGCTATTACATATTTTTGTCTTTGCTACAATGACTGATTGAAATGGTTAATCTGAGTCACTTTTTTTTTTCTCTCTCTCATCAAATAAACTATTTATTTAAAAAAAAAATATAATAGTATAGTATTTTTGATGTTTTGAAAGTCTCTTATATGCACAAAGACTATTTATTTGATAGAAAATACGGTAAAAACAATAATAGTGTGTAACATTATATTTATATAATATTATGTTTCATGATCCTTTTGAAATCATTACAATATGCTGATTTTGTTCTCCAGAAACATTTATTCTTCTTCTTCTTCTTATTATTATTATTATTATTGTTGAAAATGGTTGTGCTGTTTAATATTTTGTTAAAACCATAATATATTTTTACCAGGAATCTTTGATTAATAGAAATTTCAAAAGAACAGCATTTATTTGAAATAGAAACATTTAAACAAAGGCATCAAAAGAATAAAAGATTTTGACTATCTATAACTATATCGCTAAGCCCTAATATCTTCTAAATCTTTTCTTCAAGTTGAAATTCTCTGTTTTTAAATTTAGCATTAATTATATTGAATCCTAATCTTATTTCCCCATAGGTCATTACAGTTGAGACATTTTATTGACAGGATTAAGTGATGGAGGTACACTGAAGTCTGTGGGCACTCCAGGTTTCCAGATTAATTAGCCTGTTTTAAATAGGGGGCTTTCTACCTGGTGCGCTAAAGACTGATGTTAATTAGAAAACAGTGCCGAAGCTGCTTTCACGTGCAGCTAGCGGGGGGTCCTTTTGTCCAGATTCCAGCCAGCTTGAGTTCAGCAGAGCTGTCTGGATGCTGTCTGATCCTGTCGTGATGTAAAATTCTTGATTGATTTCTGTGCAGTACGGGAACACTTGAGTGACAACTGTAGGTTCCTGCCTAAAATTTACATCCTCCAGCATCCATCCTTTAAATATTACAATTAGCTGTCAGAACATTTGGCTTATCCTTCTATGCAGGCAACATCTTGAGTCATCATAAACACACTGGCATTATGAAAACGGTCACATTCTTAGGTGTGGTCATTATGGTGAAATTTCAGTGACATTTCACATGCAAAAAGGCATTTGTACATTGTCGGTAGCAGTGAGATGTGTAAAGAACAACTCACACAGATATCAGTTTAAAAAACAAACTGTTTTTTTTTCTTAGTTAACCTTGTTTTTGGTAAAGTTGGTTATAAGTTGGTATTTATTTTAATTTCTTATTCTTTGTTTTATTTCATTTATTTTTTATGGATAAATATTTTTGCTTTGCATTTTTAACATGCTTTGCAACGCTCTAATGTCACATCTTCCATGTGTAGCACCGTTTGTTTGGCATGCAAAGTTATTGGCAGAGTAGACTGTTTAATATGTTTGGTTAGAATGATGGACATTTCTTTGAAATATACTTTCTCTGCATTAAATATAAACTAGAATTTTTTTTTGATGGTCCTTTTATATAAAGTCCATTGATGTCAAATCTTGTAAAATCAGCAGTACAGCTACTTAGATAAGCCAGAGACGTGATGATAAAAAAAAAATAATTCTCTGAAGTACCTGTAGCTTTCATTCTTTGTTTCTGAATACTGTCTGGCTTTTTATCAGTCAAACAAGCTCTTTGTGACCTGCTGTACTTGACTGACTTCTAAACTGTTTTTCTGTGTTTTTTTTTTTTTTTTTTTTTTTGAGGGATTGCTTTTATTCCAACTGTTCCTCTTGAGGTGAAAACAGTAGGTGCTTCTCAAAAATGTGACTTATTATTCATGCTACCATTTTTACCTTTCATAGCAAGATGATAATGATTCTATAAATCAATTTAATGGGAACTCATTAGGACCTTTAAAGCAGACACTCCAGTTAATTGCAGTTCCTCGCAGGTAGAAATCTCATCAATCTATGATCTAAAGGATCTGAAATGCCTTCCCTGAGGACTACCTGATTGACGAGCTAAATGACGGACTGATTGTTTAAGGAATCATATGCGTAACTGACAGCTGGAGCCACACCAGACAGATTAGGGATTTGGAGACTTTTATGAGACTCTGTGTAAATCTATAAACTTACACCTTGGGAGCCAGTTACATCCCCATGCAGCAGCTCTGGGCTGAGGTTTTGTTTTTGCTCATTTGCTATTTCTAGTAATTACTTTTCAATCATTGGCATTGCCTAATCATCTTGATTGCATGTGTATTAGCGGGTTGAGGGCAGTGATTGTTTATGTGAGCAGATGGAAGTTGGAGTCGAGGAGTAAGGGGGCCTGTTGGCAGAGGTTGGGTTTGAAGACCGAAACAGCCTGATGAATCCTCAGAGAAAAAACACCAGACAGAAGCCAGCAACCTCCTCTATCTGGGTTGCCCTCTATACCTTCCTTTTCTGTCCACTGATTGAATTCAATCAGTGTGAGTATGTTGGACTCCAGTAGGTTAGTACTTGAGATTTAAAGCTGGAGCTCTGTTTTGAAGTGATTTCTTAATTTATGCATTTTCCCATGCTTTTGAATCTCTAAGTACATACAGTGCATCTGTGCTGCCTCTGAATCAGCAACTTAGATGTGCTTACTACAGTGGTTCTTAAGCAGGGGGTTACTTCCACTTTTTTAAAAATATTTAAAATATGATAAAACAGCATTAAATTAAGTGAAATCACCTTAAAATCAAGACATTGCTTATACACCACTTTAACTTCTTGAAAAACAAACAAACAAAAAAAGCTAGTTTCACTTTAAAAGTGGAAAAGCTAATAATATTTTTTGGGTAGAATCAAAGAAGATATGTCCTTTTTTTTTTTTGTATCATTAGGCGCATTTCCGTTACAGATTTGCACAAACATTTGGCAATATTTTAAAAATGTTGATAAAAAAGTATTGCGAAATGACAGCACTTCAGTTAACCAATGTTATGCGACTAAAACAAATCTTTTGCCTCTCACGATAAGTCATGGCAATGGATTTTGGTGGGATTTATTTTTTTTTTGACGGATTTTGGAGAGCCGCTTCAAAAACGTGCGTGGCATTGGCTGGCATAAACACAAGCATTGACTAGAGTGGCCGTAATCAGCTTCAGTGGCCCAATCAGAGCCACACTGTGCCGCAGACGTGTGCAGTGTAAAGCATTAATGGTAGGGAATGCCCCTTATACTGGAGAGCGGCCACATATGAAGTGTTTCTTGGAGGTTATAGTACATTGAAGAATGATCATATGACTTTTTACATATTTTACATACAAATACGAAAAAAAATGTTTCAATTGCAGTTTTGTGAATTATTATTTCTTTTTCGCATTGCCTGAAAATGGAAATGGAAACGCGCCTATTGTAGTAGTAAAATTAGAACGTTTTCATTGGTATTCTAAATCATTTTTTTTTTGTTCAGTTTTTAGTATTTGTATTTAGTATTTAGCTGTGGCCAGTTGTGCAGCTCTTCAACATCAACCGCAATAATATAAAACAGTCATGAACCCACTTGGCCACAGATAAAACAATGTAATAAAATCTTGCTCTTGTGCTAAATATTGATCTGAACTTTGCTGACTTTTGATTCTGCCAGCATCTCAGTGTCCAGAGTGTTTGCCTAGCAGAAATATATTGAATATTTCAGTTCCTCTCACCATAACATTTTACTCAAGTTTTCAAATGTTAATGACCTAGTCAATTACGTTGTGACAAAAACAAACTCTCTGCAGTCCAGTTTCTGATAAGACCTCAAGCTTTAGCTGAATAAATTAGAACAAATGACTAATTAATGCAGAAAATAAGAGCCCTAGTCTCTGTTGACTGATTGAATCACACACGTTATCTTCTCCGCTTATCTGAGGGACCACGGCTGACAGGCTCACGTCGCTTCTAGTTCCTCACAGACATGGCTTTTCCGTGCCTCGCCAAAGCCAGACACTCGAACACACCTCATCTGTATTCTCCCCCACGCAAGCTCCTGCCAAGTCGTATTTTTAACATATGCCTCTTGTAGGCACAATCTCCCTCACACGCTAATTCCCATTTAATTACTTTTCTTTCCTTTTCTTTCTCCATTTAACCACAGAATGCCACAAGCAGGGAAAACTGAAGACACACAAAGCTAGGAACAATATGATGACTCCACAGAGAGAACGATAGATAGAAAAGGAAGGAAAAGGACCATAATTAGGTGTTGATGCAGCGTATTCGCACAGGAGGAGGTCTGAGCTCATGATTGCTGTATTAACTTGTATATATCTGCCAGGACACTGATACCAGTCTGTGACAGAGTCTGCTGTTCTGAGAACCATGTGTTTGGGGTCCAATATTAACAGTTGCCAAGCGCTAAAGCAAAGTAAAATTGGCTTTCGCAAGTATATAAAACATTATACTCGCCAGTTGGCCAACAACATTGCATGGTTTAAGATGAATAGTAAGAATTATGACCTGGCCCTTCATGATGTTGGTTATTTATGCTATTCAAATCTACCAAGAAATAAAAAAAATATATAATAATAATAATTTAGTTTTCATTAGATAATTTCCCATCTTAAGTTTATGTCTCGCATTTCCTCTTTACCCAGAACTCACATTTTCACATACTTAATATTTAATAATACTTAAAAAAATATATCAAGGTGCCTTTAATTTTATTGTATTGTATTTAATTTAATTTGTTTTATTAATAAAACCTACAGTAATTCTATTTTAGGTTAAAAACCTTCAGTAACACCATCCTTACACTGGACGATAGGTGGTAAAACTAATTCACTCCTATTATAATCAACAAAATTGTCTCCACATTAATGTGCTCAATAGATAACAGAATAGACTATAGATTTGACAGATTTTTAAATCACACTATGACTGTACCTCAGTATGAATGTTACATCAGAATCTCTAGTGGCTGACACATTTCTGTCCTGCAATGGCAGATGAATGCTGTTGATGCATCTAGCCAGAATAAATGAGCTTGTTCAGTGTTAACACTACACAACTGTTGTGATGTGCCTTCAATTTGTGGTGATATATGTGTGTGTGTGTGTGTGTGTGTGTGTGTGTGTGTTTGAGAGAGCGAGAGAGATAGAGACAGAGTTTGTGTTTTGCCTTTACTGTATATTCTCTTATTTGAGAGGGTGAGTGCTTGGGTCAGATTGCTGAATGTATTTCCACTGAACATATTGCCTCCTTGTCAAATTTGATGAGAAGCTGGAATCTGTTATTTTTAACTTTCTGCACCTGGGATTTGGTACAGCCTGGTGTGTTCCCTGGCAAGCAGATGGTCAAAAATGTCTGCTCTGCTCTTCCTGAAATCGCCCACTTTTCCCATGTGGCAGTGACACCAAACTCATTGTGATGTGTCTCACAGTAATGCATTGCAAGTGACAGCCTGTAACTGTTCCACAAATGTTCTGAAGCAATCCATTCAAATACCGCTTGGAACACCGTACATCTCTGATTTGGGGTCTGTTTGTATGTTTATGTCCAAGTCCAACATAATATACATAATATTTTTATTTATATTTTTTTAAATAAAAAATGAATAAATAAATAAAATAATGATAAATTAACATTGATATTGTAGTTTTTTTTTTTTTTAATAACATAATATAAAATCAAAACCTTAGTATTTTCAGTATTTCTAATATATCTGCTAGAATTATGGGTTCTTGTTTCCAGGCTTGTTCCAGATTTAACAGAAACTGGGAGTATTGGTCTATTCATCCTTATTATTTTCACTAAAAACAATATAGTTCAAAACCAAAAAGTAGAAAAATATTATTACACTTTTCATGGTTTGGTTTTGTAGCATTTAAGTTAGTTATATTATTTTCATATATTATAATAATCTATTTAGTTAATTCTTTTTAAAGGGGTGGTTGATTGATAACATTAGTTAGTGTGTTCAATGTAAGCAGAGATTTCATCTTTTAAAATTCTGGCAGTTTAACGCCTACAAAAATGGTTTGTATGGGACTACAACGAGTTACTTCCTGTGTTCGTTACATCACAAACCCAGATTAACCCCACCCCTGGGAACACACAACAAAGGGGGCAAGGCCATGTTCTGCTGCTTTAGAGAAGAGGAACCGAAAACTAGGAGTGCATGTAAAAATCTATTCATATATGAATTGCGATTCTGTCTTCAAGTGATTCTTATTGATACACAAGTTTCAAAATCATATGTTCTTAAGCAGCGGTTTTTAATTCTGTTCCTCGTGTCGCCCTGCTTTGCACACGCTGTGCACCCCCCCCCCCCCTCTCTCTCTCTCTGTCAGATCATCAGCTCATAGCATACACTCATTTTCTCATAGCTATAAGATGTTATATAAATATATGCGTGTGCTGTTGTCTTAATGTATTACAGTTTTAATCAGGATAAAACCGTATATTAAAACCTAACCAAAGCAGTAACATTTACAAATAACAGCGTATCTAAAAGTATGAGACAAAAACAAACAAAAAACATACCATTAAGAGCCGTGCTTGCACAGGTTCTGCGCAATAATCTTCACTAATATCCTCTGCGTCTCAATCGGGCTCAAATTGATAAGCAATTTAGATGATGCCAATGTTTACAACCATAGCACATGCTGCTGAGGTGAGGGGCGGGACATTCAGACAAGCACTGCCGGTTTAGCCAATCACAGCACACTGGACCAGCAAACCAATTGCGTATTTCTGAGGGAGTGGTTTAAAAAAAACAGGAACTCATTGAATAATTCAAATGTGGAATAAAGGAATACATTTTTTTTTTTTAAATCAAGCATTAACAGGTTAGACTGCACCCCATAAACACAATCAAGCCTAGGAGAAAATAAAACAGTCAACCAAGTCATCTTGTTGCCCCTTTGAAAGTTTGCTGAGGCCCCCTAGTGGGCCCCAGCCCCCGGTAGAGAACCACCAGTATAGTGTGAATTTAATATACTTTTGTTAACCAGATACCATAAAAAATCAAGCAAATTGCTAAAATCTGCAAAAAGAAGAAAACAATAAGTATTATATAGCTTTATGATTTAAGCACTAAATCATTATGGCCTTGAATTTTTTTTTTTTTTTTTTTTTGCATCTCATCTGCAGAAGTCAGCTTTTCTTGGAATTTACAGTTGCTGCTTACTCAACTCATTGGTCAAACTAGTTACATTCCGTGTCCATTTTTGCATTTTTGGTTCTCTATATGATCCTTGCAACAATTCATCTATATGATTCCTAGCTCTCTTCAGTTGAGTTGTACTCTTCACTTCTCTGTCCAATCTCTTCATGAGCTCATCCAATCGCCTGTGGCTGCTGTCAACCCAGGTGTATTTTTGGCAACACTTTCATGTTTACTTCCACTTTATGCATATCTGCATTCTGAACAGCCTCCTCTCTCTATCGCTTTCAATCTCAATCTATTTCACTCTTTTTTTTCTCTCTCTGTTTGTCACTCTGTTCTCTTGTTGCTCTCTCATTCTCTCTCTTTCCTTGATCTCTTTCTCCTTATTTCTCTCTCTCAGTCTTGTAATGCTGGTTCAAATACCATTTTTTGATCTTCGAAGCTTCGATAGTAATCAACACCGAATATTCAAAGCTTCAGAGGGAGGGGGCTGAACATTCTTAACATTCTGAACCTTCGCATTTTGGTGCAATAAGGATACGCGACACTTTCAGATTTAATCAACTTTTAATAAACTACAGAACCGCGCGAGGCAGAAGCGGCACGCCTCACGCTTGCAGGGCGTATATGATCGGAGAACGGACACTGCACTAGTGATACAAAACACACAGCCAGGCTTGTTAAGAGCAATACTTTTAATATAAACAAATTATTATTAGGCTGTGCTACTGTACGTTTTTTTTTTTTTTTTATGGCTGCCGTATTCACAATTATTTTCCAAGCAAGTTAAGTTCACGTTTTTATCACGTGTAAAATTGTGAATAAAATCAGCTAATTTTTTACACCAGCAATATACTACAGGCGTAATACTTGCAGAACTCTCAGTTTTCAAACTGGATGTGCTGTTGTGGTAGGCCAGTTTCAAATCTCACATCTGACACTGCCTTTGTCTTGTCCTCACGCAATTTAAAGTGCTCCCAGCTGAGATAATTTTTGTCTTGAATCATGACGTTCTCTCATGGGCGATACATAAGCTACTTTTCCACTATCGAGCCAAATATTTTTCTTTGTAAGCTGTGCATTTTATTGAATTTCATGTGACATTAAATATATGACAGAGTTTCACTGAAAAGTGACAGTGCTAATGCAGCAAACATATCTGCAGTGTGGAAGCATTTAAAACTGTCTGAGAATGATGCAAAAATCATTGCAAGCAACAACAGCGAGAGACTGCTTAGCACTGCATCTGCATCTCATATCTCTGATGAGAAGTGGAAGGGGTGGTTGTTGCTGGTTACTGTATGATGATATGATGGCCTTAAACAATTAGTAAATAAACTGTGGAATCAATGTTTTGTTTTATAAAACAAGCACAAATTGTGCAAGCTTGATAGCCTGGGTTCAAAATCCAAAGCAAGACAAAAAATCTGCGCTGAAACAATGTTACTCTGTATTCAGGCTTCGGACCAGTGTTTCATTTCATTTGTCTTTGGCTTCGGCCAAGAATTTTCAGTTTTGGTGCATTTGTGTTTGGAAAGTTTGCGGATTTAATTGAAAAATGTTGTAGATGTTTTTGTTGGTGAACACAAGGTAGCACTGCTGTATATTTTTGTAAAATACTTTTGTAAATATCATTTATTTAATTGATCATTTATGGGGCAAGTCATGGCCTAGTGGTTAGAGAGTATAACTTCTAACCCTAAGGTTGTGGGTTCAAATCTTGGGCTGGCAATACCACGACTGAGGTGCCCTTTAGCAAGGCACCGAACCCCCAACTGCTCTCCGGGCGCCGCAGCATAAATGGCTGCCCACTGCTACGGGTGTGTGTTAGTGCTGGGCGATATGGTCATTTTTCAAATCGTCATATCGTCAGCCCATGAGATCGACGATACATGATATTATCGTGCATGGGTGGAGCAAGAGAGAGACTCTTTGTTCTTGTCATAGCATAACTATTTAATGTTTTAAACCACGCAGGTGTGCGCCCCATGTTGAGCTAAACGCACCGCCACAGAAACAAGAATGAGATGCATTCTAACACAACTGTGGCATTAAACTCGGCTCGTTTAGAATATTGCACATATATAGGCTGTTCAGATTACTTTTTAAAATGCAATGAAATACCTTATATCTGCAGATGATTTACATCTGTTTGTGGATGGAATCTTATTCAACCGGGCTCAATCCTCTTTTGCCCACGTGCTCGCGTGTGTGTGTGTGAAATGCGTTGCTGAAGTGAAATAGCTGGTCAGGTTAATAGCCGAATTATAATAGGCCGCCTTATAAAAATATACATTAAGAGTAGAATGAGCCTAATATCGTCTTGACTATCGCAGATATCTCTGACTATCGTCGATACACGATTCTTACAAATGTTTACAAATGTGGGCATACAGCTTACAGATTTGTTCAGGTTTGCCTGGGAAAAATCCATCTTTTGTTAAACTGCATGATTTTGTCCTCAAAAGAGGAACAGGCTCAGTCACTGAAGGAGCAGTTCTACTCATTGGTTGATTTGTATTTTTATTTTTACTTAGTTTTGCTCCTCTGAAAGAAGAGAGTTGTTGGTTAGATGTTACGTATTGCTTGGAGTGGTCAAATCTTTGTCCATCTCCTTTCTTTCTCTGTCACATTCTTCACTGCCCTCTGTGGTTGTCTCTCTTTCTCTCTCTCTCTCTCTAATTGCTCTATCTTTCTTCCTGTCCCTTGAATCTGTATTTCTCTACAGGATGCTATAAATCTGCAGGGGTAGTGCTGGATGACTGGGCTGCTGTGGGAAATAGAGGACACGAGCTAAAGCAAGAGAGGCAGGCAACTTCAGAGCAGAGTGAATAAGAACAAACTGTCCCCATTGCATTAATAGAGAAGTGACATTCTGGACCAGAGGGTGTGAGGAATGGGAGGGGAATCAATAATCTTGTCTATAATTTTGCTCGGGACCCACCTGGTCTCAAAACAATGTAATGGTTTTGTTGTTATTGCTTTGCTTTGCCATCGCTTTCTTACCTTTTGAGACCAATTGAGGCTAAACTGTGGGCGTTCTCAGCATTCCCTGTTCTGCCACTCTAGAAAAGCATTAAACTCCTGTTTTGGAATTTCATTAACACGTAAAGTTCACCATCTATCCATCATTCTGTCAGTCTGTCTGTTAATCCATCTATGATTCTGTTGTTTCTTCTATCATTCTATTTGTCTGCCTTTGTTTGATTGTCTATCTTTTTTTTGTGTCTGTCTATCTATCTATCTATCTATCTATCTATCTATCTATCTATCTATCTTCAATTCAATTCAATTCAATTCAATTCAATTCAATTCGCTTTATCGGCATGACCAAAGAGAACGTACAACAGTGTAAGTTGGAAGAATATAGCAATTGAAATAACATTTGAACAATTAATTTTATTGTAATTGTATTACATTTTATTACTTTAATTATCCATATATGTGGCTCATTATGTAAGCTGAATTGGTTTGTGGCTTGCAGCATCTGGAGAGGCAGTCAGACAGGTGGTAGTAGTAAGAAAGTGGCAGTGAGCCTGATAATGCTTTGGCTGATTGGCAGTGTGTATACAGTGTTCAGCACAGGACAGAGCAGAGCTCAGTGCCCCGGCTGTTTTCCTCGTGGTGCGGCTGTGAATGAAAGCCTGCAGCTGGAATGAGCACAGACTCTCACTACTGGGTGTTTTTTTTTTTTTTTTTTTCAGTCAGTACAGCTTTTCAATGAACGCAATTGCTCCTTGGAGACCCAGTGATTTAGAAGTGAATGAATATGCCATTAAGAGAACTAGTCTGGTCTATCATCAGCTTAGTCTGTTTGAAGTCATTGTAGCTTGGGGTTGTTATGACATCATTCCGGTGGTTCACATATGTGCCGGTTCCCACGCTTGTCTCCGAAAGGATTGATTATGAATCAATGCTGAGTTTGTTTGTACAAACTCTTAACATGCTCTGTTTATGAATGGCGTTTTGTCATTACAGAATGATGGGATTGAAAAAACACCTGGAATTTGACAATATGTTGAATTAATAATGTGGAAAAGAAAACAAGAAAATCAACCATTGTTATTCATAAGTTTGCAGTTGTCAAATAGAAGAGATGCAGTTTATACAGTATGTGTCATATTACCATGAACAACCACTTCAGAGATAAAAATTTAATAAAAATGTTCACCTTGTGGATTGTGAGTTTCCAGCATTTACCTCCTAAAAGCAGATAGACTGATAAAAGGTATTGAGAAGGCATGGACATGAGCTCCATGCTGACTGAATGACTGGAGGCCAGCCAGAACAGGAGCGCTAGATCATGAGTGTGAGAATGAGCTGGCAGAACAGAGCGGGAAGCTACAAATAGAAAAAAAATAGAGCGCGGAATGGTGAAGGTGAGGTATAATGACATTGGCTGAAGGCCAGCGGTCTTATTTGGAGATTCAGAGACACCAAATGGCTTTTTGTTGGTTCTGTTCAATTCCTCTTGTGTGCAATTTGTTACTTGGTTTTGTTATTTTTGTATGACACCAGCCGACATCAAAATGAAGGGCTTTGTCTGATACAAATCCCAAGCTCTGTCTGTTTCTTATTGACGTGTTTTGAAATATGATGGTACCAGTATGTGGCTTTGATAATAACATTACATTTTCTGTGTCATCTCATGAAGAAAATAAATGGAAGGTAAAATCATTAATGAAAGGGGGATGAGTGGGCTTTGCAGGATCAATAATCATTTGCGGTTCTGTTTGCGGTGCATCTGTGCAAAGTGGCTATAATCACCTTCTCTCTCTCTTTTTATATAAATCCCATCTATCCATCTCATTTTCTGATGGGGCTCAGAGAATCTCTACCGTGTAAGGAGGTCAAAATGTGTCCCACAGACTAGCATTGACGGTCTAGAGGAAGCTGAGGTAAGATGATCTTTTTGAATATTCAGTGTGCTACTGCTTCCGTTTCTATGCTATTGTGCCGTGACCTTTCCATGTTCCTTGTTCCCTAGAACAAATGTCAAACGCATGTGCTGGTGTTGGTGGTTCACGGGGGAAACATACTGGACCTAGCGGGCGGAGAGCCAGGCGCGAAGAATGCAGATGTAAACACGCTGTCCTCAGTGCTGGAAAAAGTGTCTCAAGCTCATTTCCAAGCTGCAGCTCAGCATTTCGTCATCAAGCTGGTGCCATGCCCTGCCGTATGCGCTGAGGCCTTCTGCCTTGTGTCAAAGTAAGTAGCTATTACTGAAAGCCTTTTTAATGACCATGTTTTTTTGGAAATGGGCCATGGTATTCTTTGAAGTTAATACCATGCATGCTAGCACCTGATATCATTACTGTTTCCTTCCAGCAGTACTATGGCTGAATATCCTAGAATGGAATATGTTGCGCCATTGTGCATATACACTTTGAAAGAGATGCCACATAATTAGAGGCTTTGCTCTGATGTCATTGGAAAACCCTCAGGTGAAACTGGCTGAAAGCATGAAACTCGTTTTTATGGGGAAATGCTGACAGATTCAGTCACTGGGCAGTCTTGGGAGTTGGTTTTATGAGCTAGCTGAGCAACTCCATTACAACTAAAGAACATTTGAAAAACATTTTACAAATTTATGTCCTCAAATAAGAGCCCATTGGGCCCCTGGTGCACCGCTGTTCAAAAGTTTTGGGTCAGAAGATAAAATAATGTTTTCGAAAGAAGTCTCTTATGCTCACCAGGACTGTATTTTTATGATCAGAAATACAGTATGCAGTGTGTGAAATATTGTTTAATGATGGTATTTATTATTTGAATATATTTTAAAATGTAATTTATTCCTGTGATGGCAAAGTTGAATTTTCAGCAGCCGTAACTCCAGTCTGATTTGCTTTTAAAGAAACATGTCTGATTATCAGTGTTGACAACAGTTGTGCTGCTTAGAACATTTGTGAACACTGTTTTTCAGGATTCTTTGATTAATAGAAAGTTAAAAAGTACAGCTTTTTTGGAAATATAAATCTTTTTTAACATTGTACATGTTGACACATAAAATACACGTTGTACATGCACACTTTGACATTTGATCAATTTTTTTAATCCTTGTTGAATAAATGTTTGTTTTGTGCAAGAAATTAATACTAACAAAATAAAAGCTCTTTACAGACCCTACTCTTTTTAATCGTGCATTTTCACATGGAAAAGTCCAGAAGGGATCATTTTTTTTATGTTGCAGCCCTCATTTTTACAATAGAACTTCTGTATTAAAGTTGTGAGAATCCAGTGACTATAACAATTTAGAATTATTTACAGAACAAAAAGCAAAAAAGTTGAATGTAACAACATTTACAAATTTGTGTTCCCAATAAACCCACATTTGCCTTCTACTACAGAAGGCAATGAGCAGTCTATTAATTGCATTGCCTTTCACACAGCATCTCTTCATCTCATGCAGGTAGAAAAGAGTGCAGATAAGATTCAAAGCCTAAGCTTAGCGTGATGAGAGAGACATTAATGAATTTAGTCATCCCTCTATGCTGCTTTTCGTTTATAAGGGATGAAATGAATAAGCAGTAAGACGACAGCCCCAAGTAAGCATGTAACTCTAATGCTTTCTGTGAGAATCAGCCTTTATAATGAACAGACTCCCTTTAAGCTGTGAAACCGGATCCATTGCTTCGAGAGCTCAGTGGCTCTGGGTTCTTCCGAGGGATTTTTTTTCTATAGATCTTTTTTTGTGTCTTTTGTCATCACCTGGGTGAAGCAATGAAGATTGAGGAGCTCCATAGTGTCAGAAAGGGTCTTTGATCACATGATCACAATCTCTGCCCACTCCCATGGCGCACACAGTAAAAAAAAATGTCAGTCATTGGGGTACCACAGAGATTAACTTGGTAAACCCTGTTCATGAGTGACATACAAACTGCATTTCCTCTTTTGCTGTGGTTTTATGGTTCAGTGGATGTAGCTGCAGTGAGTATTATACTGACCTGAGCAAAGGACAAAGATGCAGAAACCATGAGTCGTTTTATGTCTATCTGTCTGCGTTTATCCAGTACTGAGAGAGGGGGATATAATAAAAGTGATATAATAAAGAACAACAGCCTACTGGGAGAGACCGAGTATTTGTTGCAGGTCATAATCGTGCTCCCTGGATACCGAATACACACAAACACACACCCTTACAATCACACAATGGGGTTTTCTTTCATCAACACGACTTCCTTTTGCTTCCCACAGGATTAATGAAGGCATAGGCGGTCAGTTTACTTGTTACTTAGACCAGGATCAGCAAGAGAGACTTTGATCTTCTGCTGAGATCTAGCAACGTTTTAAACCGGACTAAACAATTGGGTGTATCTACAAAACCTGTCCAAGTCACATTTCACTCCAAAATCAAAACATCAAATTAAAAGGATGTTTTCTTGAAGTAAATATTGAAGTAATATATTTAAGCAATTATATTAATTTTTAATTTTTCATCCTTCCTACAGCCTGCTTTGTGACTGCTCACGTTTTTCTTTTATCATAGCCTTTTTTAGTCATTTTAATTTCAGTTGCTGCTGCCTTAATTATGATTTTATTTAAATGAAAAGTGTTTTACTGTCTCAGTTTTCTTTATTCATTGATGTTGAGGTGAAATGTGACCTGGACATGTTTTTGTGAGAATCACCCAGTTAATGTTCACTGCTCTCTCCCTCTTGACAGACATTTCAGATGTAGACAGCTCACTGCTGTGTTTAGAGACCCTTTTATAGTGCACACATCATCTTTCAGTATAGCTGCCATGCATGTATGTTCTCATTTTATCAGTTTAAGAGCTTTGGGAATTGTCTTTGAGACCTGTGTGCCGTCCTGTCAAGCCATCACTGCTGATAATGAGTTTCCTCTTTTAATGAGATGTGCTTACAGAAGTGGCTTTACAGTGTGTGTATGAAGCAGCGACTCACACACACACACATGACACTCGCACATGCATTAGTGTATGTGGAGAGGAAGCACACAAGAGAAAACGAGGGGCGGAATGTTATGGAGCTTTGTGTTTGCCACCTCCAAACAGCATTTCCAATTAGCGAATCTGGCAAAAAAGCTTCCACATTGATTTTCTCTCACCAAAGCACGGTGTGCAAGTCAATTCAGTACGTGATTCCTGTAGTAAAACAATTTGGGGCTCTGTCACAGCTTAGAAGGGAAGAAGGTGCACACTGATTTGTCTCTCGAGGACAGTACCACCTGTGAGCTTTGGTGGTGTAAGTTTGCTGACTCTTGTGCTTTGGACCTAGACAACCTGTAACTCCTCATTAGTCTTTGGCCTGAATCTTTGACATTTGACCATTTATGCTACTTTAGTTTGCTTACTTGTGTCCTACTTCAGTATCATATATATATATATATATATATATATATATATATATATATATATATATATATATATATATATATATATATATATATATATATATATATATATTGCATATAGAGTTAAGCAACAGTTAGTTTTGGTTTTCCCGTTTCATTTTACTTGCACAAACTGTCAGTTTGAAATTTGTTCAAAGATACGGATACATATTTATTCAGGCAAAAGTAAGTCATTGTATCATTCCCTTAACTGACTGATTGGTCATGAATAAGTTCATAAACCATTCCCTCAATGGTAACACTAGAGTATAAGGACCAATTTTCATTATTAACATATTGGCTGTTTATTAGTCCTTTTGAAGCACAAATTCTGCATGACCATATTCTACTTCCCTAATCCTACCCAATGCCTAAATTTAAAAACTACCTTACTAACTATTAAAAAGAAGCAAATTAGGACTTTGAGGCAAAAGTCGTAGTTAATGGTTTGTTTATAGCGAGGATAGGACCTCAAAGTAAAGTGTGTCCCCCTTAACCAATTTTCGTCAAAAACACCGATTCATTCATGAACCAGTGAGTCATTGAATTATTTACTCAACTGATTTGTTTGAAAAAAATCTGATTAATTCATGATTTAAATGAATCATTAAAATCATTACTTAACTGATTTGTTACATGATTATGATTAATTTAGGAACCAGTCAACAACAAGTGAATGTCGCATTTTGTTTTGAGCTATTTTCATTGGTAGTGCAAAAACAGAAGAAGCATATTGTGTCACATATTTATAGTTATGGACTTTTGTTTATAGGATAAACAACTGGTTTATGAGATAATATATAAACATTGAAGAAATTTACGCCTGTTAACTTTATTACAAATTTAGAGCTGCTGTTATAAATTAATGGGATTGTTTGTGGCAGATGTTAGCTCCCTGACATCATGGAAAGGATGAGGAAATGTGTACTATTTACCAATCTTAGGTTGATTGAGTGATAGAAAGGCAAAGCTTTCAGATAAATATCTTTTATCTGAGCCCCGTTGGCCCTAATGGTCGGAAGAGAGATCTCATTAATGAGTGCTAATGTGTCAGAAACAGAAATGAGATTGATAATGAGACGCTCCTGCAAATTAGATCTTCAAACGGATGACTTCCATACGTGCAGCAGTGTTTGTGAATGTTTGGTTAATTTCAGCGTGTGTTTTTCAAGAGGTTTTTTGGCAGTCTAAAGGTGTGTTATTGATCGAAACTCCTTCCTCTTGGCCTCCTCAGCTGGAGCTAGGTTATTTTGAGACCCAACAGTCATTGCCTGAGGAGCAGGCTAGCAGGGAGTACAGGGATCTTCATTTGTTCTGAGTAGGCTTGGAAGGTTTTGTCTTTGAACTGGGGTCACTTCTGCTAGTGTGAGTCATACTAACATCATTAATGAGGGTGGTAGAATCAATATGTTAGGATTAGTATGACATTAGATTGATGGATAAGTTCTTGTGTTATTTATTTGCACTTGATATTCATAAGAGAGAATTAAGACTGTGGTGTTACATGCACTACTTTCCAAAAGCAATATTACATATTAAATATTACAGCTTGTAATGTTTTCTATTTAAATTTATTTACATGTATACCTGTGATGAGTTTTCACCAGCCATTACTTCAGTCTTCAGTATTACATGAACTTTCGGAAATCATTCTAAGATTCTGGTTTATTGCTTAAAGGGGGGGTGAAATGCTATTTCATGCATACTGAGTTTTTTACACTGTTAAAGAGTTGGATTCCCATGCTAAACATGGACAAAGTTTAAAAAATTAAGTTGTACGTTTGAAGGAGTATTTCTGTTCCAAAAATACTCCTTCCGGTTTGTCACAAGTTTCGGAAAGTTTTTTTCGAGTATGGTTCTGTGTGACGTTAGATGGAGCGGAATTTCCTTATATGGGTCCTGAGGACACTTCTCCCGGAAGAGCGCGCGCTCCCGTATAGCAGAGCACTGAGAGCACAACAGACGTTCACTGATCAGAGTGAGAGCGTCGCGAAATGTCACAAAAGGAGGAGTGTTTTTGGTTGCCAGGGCGAGACAACCCTGCACAGATTACCAAAAGAGAAACAGCATTAAGTGACCAGTGGACGGAGTTTATTTTTACAGAGCATCAACGGAGTTGTGCAAGTGTTTTTGTTTGTTCCCTGCGTTTCTAAGATGCTTGTTTTACAAACAAGGCCCAGTTTGACGCCGGATTTGTGTATCGTTTATTTCTTAAGGATGATGCAATCCCAACGAAAAAGGGTCACGATCGTGTGTTGAGAGCCCCGCTCGGAGCGAGTCGTTGTTGCTGCTGCTCTCATTCAGTTTCAGCCTTGTGATCTGATTCTGGATCATAAATAAACGGCTGAATCTGATTGTTAGCCATGGTTTATTTTGGATGATGGTTTTTTCCTCAAGTCAATGTCAGAGCCGTTAAATATGTCACAGCTTCCAAAAAAAAAAAAAATCGGTACAGACTATCTTTCTCTTATGAATATAATAAAACTAAAGACTTTTTGGAGTTATGAAGGATGCAGTACTACTCTATAGGTACTCAAGATTAACAGGATATGGGCTAGTTGCATATCTCCGCCATCTTGTATTTCCGGTCTTGCGAGTGTGTGCGTAGATATTTCCGGTTGTGCTTAAAGTCAGTGCAGAGAACCGGAGAAGTCCAAATATTACCTTCTATATGTTTACAGGATTTATAATATCACTTGATATGCAAATAAGATATACACTGCTATTATCACTATACTACAAATGTTAACTGAGCCAGTGGATTTGTTACTTGTGTATGTTTGGGTCTGGTGAATTAATTAAATACACTAATGTTCACTACTGTTCACGAAATGAAAGTTGAACTCATGGTGTGTATACACAGCTATATAATGTATTTTATCTTACCAAATATGTAAATGTACAAATTACTTATTTCTCGAAAATGTTTGCATTATTATTAATATTTAATATTATTATTATTTATATTAAATATTTACCTCGTGAGATGTGGGCTGCGATTTATCTTCAGAAGTATCCATTTCTCAATTGTACACATACATCAGTCTGTTTCATCGTTATTTTCACAACATATTTTATTATTTTACACAGTAAAAAATACATGACTAATTTTAATATCTGTTTAATCTGATAATTAATGCAAAACAATAACAATATACATGGCTACTCATAGACAGATAATGATTTATGCTGCAGATCTTTCACAAAACAAATAATCAGATAAAACCACACATGAATGCCAACAGCGATCTTTTTATTTAAGGCAAACCTACCATAATTATATTACGTTTAATTGTACAGTTAGTTATAAATTATGTTATCAAATAAAGTTAATAAAACATGCTTTATTAGAAATCTCTGTGCGTCGTTTGACAGTCAGAAACATTTATCTTACATAACAGAACAAAACGAGCTCTTCGAAAATGAAAAGTATTGCATATTTGAGAGGTTTGTGTTTGAAAGAAGAAATCCCTGTGGACCTGACCTGACGCTGATCCGCATAATCAACAGAAGAATAACGCAATCTCCGCGTTGTATCTTGATGAATTTCCACACAGAGGTAAGCAAAATATAGGGAGGATGTTTCCCCATGTTTTTGATATACCACTATCGGCTGTTAAATTTGAAAATCATTAATTATATACATCTAGCCAAGTTTCGTTGTAAGTTTCCCTTACAGTCAATGCGAGCGTCGCAAGACCGGAAATAAGTATGCACACACTCGCGTCGCTGAAGCTCACCGGCGCCATCTTGTGCACCTAGCCCATTGAGTGAAAACGAGCATTTCACCCCCCCTTTAAGAAACATTTATTATTATCAGTGTTGAAAGTTTAATATTTTTATGGAAATGTTGATACTTTTTTCAGGTATATTGATTAATGAATAGAAAAATTCAAAAAGAATTCAAAAAGTACAAAAAGAAAAACATTTATTTGAAGTAGAAGTATTATGTAACATTTTAAAATGTCTTTACTGTCACCTTTGTTAGTGTTTGCTAGTACTAACCTAACATTTTCTTGTACAAGAGCTTAGTATTCACAGCTTAAGGGAGGGAAACTAGATGAACATCTGATCAAATTTTTATGGCAAACAAGAAAGTTCAGTGTTCATTCTCTTTCTACTTGTCTCCGAATTTCCTTGCAGCTTCCTCACTAGCTTTTTTTCTGGTGAGATTTCTTCTCTACTCCCCTCAGGTAAAGAGTGCAGGCAGGTCAAAGATAAAGACATTTTTTGACAGACAACGGTTCTTAAGATGCCGTTTCTACTAAGGACATGAATAACACATCAAATCATGCTGCTTGTTGAGAAGAGGTGTGCTATTACTATTCTGTGACTTTGAATTTTCACCTAGTGAAGAAAGGCACAGACTTACCTTCTAACTGAAGTAACCACGTGGCAACCACACAGAACGCTAAATCAGTGCTAGCATCCACCTAGAACAGCCTAGCAACAATGTTGGCATGTTAAAACTGTTCAGAAAATTGCATAGCAACCACCCAACACAGAAAAAAAAAAAAAAAAAAAAAAAATACTGCTTTTGATGTTAGCCTTGTCTAGACCTAATGGTTTCTTTCTGGCAAACGTTTTATAGATTACGTCTCTTTTTGTAACTTAATTACTGATTATCATTGTTATTTTTCTTACTATAGCCATTTGATTTCACAAAAGGACAGCCATTTCTAACAGTCAGCGATGCTACACTTAAGAGATATGAGAACTAAAAAGTCTCAGAAGAGACTGTCATTACTCAAAAAAAAAAAGACAGGTTGTTAGACTTCGTATTCAGCCTGCCATATTCATATTAGTTAGGTAAAACAGCACCCCAGCAACAATGCCAGCTGCTAGCATGGGCCAAACATTAATTATAGACGGTGTAAATAAATAATGAATCCGGTGAGGGGCCATACTGTGAGGTTTGGAGGTGCTCTTTGAACCCTCTCCTGCTGTGGAGCATGTTTAATAGGGCTGGCTCCTGGTCTGCGGGCTTGTTACTGTAATGGCTATGTCCTTCTCCAGCCAGGAAAGTTCATGTAAACATGACAGGAACTATTGTTCACACTGGGTCATAGCACATTAGCCTAGCCTTGTGAGGAGTCAGGGTAAAGATTAGCGGCCAGAATGCAGTTTGGAGGAAATGTATTCATGTTTTAGAGAAGAAAAATAGCAGTAGACTATTAACAAGAAGGAAAAAACTGGTTTTTGCCTTCCCGTGAGTAAGATGTTAATGGGACCTGCTTTTGTGTTGCACAGGCAATGTCAGTGAAGACTGATTACAATGAGGTTGTGGGTTGTCATTATAATTAGAGAAGTGACTTCTCTTTGACTTCCTTCACAGGCTTCCTAGAGCTACATAGTTCCCCCAGTCAAAAGGATGATAAAAGGAGCTTGACTACATTTTCAGATCTCTAGGAGACAGATCCATTTGTTACTTGCTCACTTCCACTTGGAGGCTTCTCCTTCAACAGTCATTTATCACCAGTAGCCTGTGCCACACTTCGCCAAGCAGAAGCCTATCACACCTACACTCCTGGAGATTTCATATCTGTGGCGCCATTCAGTTTGAAATGAGAATGCCTGTTAAAGTCCAAATCAAAGTTGAATTTACATTGGTTTTGTATTGAGGCAGCAAATGGGATGTGGAATCGCAGTTGAAATTTGAATGTAAAGAAGCTGAGTTCAAATCATTTGAAATTCTAACTTCTAATGGTAACTGATGCCTTGTTTAAAAGTTCAGAAAAAATATTAACACATTGAGATTTGAATGTTTATAGTCCTCGCTGATGGATAGATGGATGGATGTTACCGACCGACAGATGGATAGACAAACTATTCATTCCCCAGAATGCCTTACCTGTGTTGTGTTTGAATGCTTTTTCCTGTCATATAAGTTTAAATTCCGGTGGGATGAGTCCATTTTGGTTCAAATTCCAGCCTATTATCAAATATTGAATTTTGCACAATTAGACCACTGAGTGATGTGTTCTCCTCAAACAGGTAAAGCTCTTGCCCCAGTCCTGGCCTGGGCTGTAAAAAGCCTGTACCCCTCCATCATCAGTACTCCCACCCCGAGCACAGCTGTCTCGCTGTCAGAGCCTTCAGGGCGCTAATCACTGTGCTTGATCGATGGCTCTGAGGTTAGCACAGCTGTTCAAGGTGACAGTGTTGGGGCAGGGCAATCTTTCAGCTTTCTCTTTATTTTATTCTGTGGACTCATGCAGTGTAGCATGATAAAGCACCTCATGCTTCTCCGCAATTCTTCTTCTCACATTGCGTCATCGTCATCTCTCTGACCTGAGCCATGCATTTAAATGATCTCTGCTGAGAACCTTTTTGCTGTGAATTGGAAAATGGTAATCGGTTTCTAGGTGGTCATTAGCTACTTCAAGCTGGTCGTAAGTTTGTCCATCAATTCTAGCTGGTCAAAGTTGGTTGTTAGCTGGTTCAAGCTGGTTATTAGTCGGTCAGAACTGGTCATCTGCTGGCCTGAGCTGGTCTTTAAATGATATGAGTTTGTCTAGCTCTTCTTGTTGGCCGAAGATGGACATTAGCTGGTTCAAGCTGGACATTAATTAGTAAAAACAGGTAATCAGCACTTCAGCAGCATTAAATGTTTTAAGCAAATCATTGGGTAAAATGAGCTAACCAGCTACCCGTTGGTTGTTCTAACTTAATGTTAAGTGTTTGGGCTAGTTTTGGAACATTGTAGCTGGTCATCCATTTAATTCATTTAATCTCTTAAAGTTCAGAAGGTAGCAAAACTAAAATGTCTTGTGTCTGTTGCTTTGGCAAAGGGTCACCAGTTTGGATACTAACATGCTCTTCACTTCCACAGTCTGAACCCTTATAGCTATGACGAGAGTTGCGTGTCCAGCAGCGTAGACCATCTACCTCTGGCTGCTTTACCACTACTCGCCATAGCTGCTCCACACTACCAAGACGCCGTCGCAACTGTGATCGCTCGGGCCAACCAGGTGTACCACGGCTTTCTGCAGTCTCCAGAAGGACAGGGGTTCACGGGGCAGGTGAGTTCAGGAGCACCCAACAATCTCAAGGTGTGCTCACATTAGCAACATTTTGATTCATGCATAAAGCTTTGCTTACACAGAAGTCCCAGTCAAACCAAGCAGCTTACTTTTGATTATCGCAGCATTAAATACTTTTTCACCCTTTATACAAAGTTGTTTGCAAATGTCAGGTTTCAGATGTAAATAAATTCTATTTATTTTCTCCATAGAGAAACTGATAACTGATCATTAAATGGGTATTTAAAGACAGGCCTGTTGTGAGCTCCAATATTAATTGATGGTATATGCTTTTGCCGAAGCCATGATTTTGCGGTAATTTAACTATTTCTTTTTTTAAGAATTATGCTTAACAGTAGAATTCCTGGTGAAAACCTACACTAGCCATAATGCTGTAAAGAAAATTCCACCAATCAGAAAGTTGAGTAAATTGCGTCAAAAAACATGGAACACCCAATCCCATGAATCACAGAAAAATAATTAATTAATCTCAAAGTCAATCTTGCTATACTCGCAACAACTGTGGAAGAATATTGGTACCACTTTACTTAAAGTCTTTATATATAATGCATTATAAAAGGTTATTAAAAAGTGTAATGCATTACAATTATTCATGATGTGTGTTGTAATACATTATATTGTATCGTCATAATTTTAACCTAATTTAAAATGCATAGTGTAACAATGAATTGATAAGTGTTATAATGTATTAACTGTGGTTACAATTACTTGTTAGATTGTACAATGGATTATAACGTTCATTACAAGGCATAATTTATGCATTAAAACTACTTTTATAATGCATTATACATAAAGGCTTTTAAGTGTTACCAGAATCATTTTATATTTCACCATTGTTCAGTTATGTTAAATATATAATTCACAGTGTTTTTAATGGGATTTTAGTTCTCTGCCCTTATTGAAGCTGTTGGTTTGGATCATGGCTTATTGTGCTTTACCAAAGATGTTGAGAAATAAAGATGAATGGAAAATACCAACGGCATGGGAAAAGTAGGCAGGACCGTTGCCCTCTGTTGAACATATACATGACTTTCTTTTCAGAACTTTGCAGTGGAATGATAAATGTGGCTGCGAGTTTAGTTTCTGTTCTGAAAAAAACTTTTTTTTCATAACAAATGAGATTCAGCCTCACAGGCAGATGAGGGTGGTCCCAGCTCAGTATTAGGAAGGCAAACTGTTCAGAGCAACAGTGGAAAGGGTGTGTGGGTCTCTGGCAGAGAAAGTGACTCATCAGTGATGAGTCATTCAAAACAGACGAAAAGGAGGCAGTCTTTCCACTCGTCTTACTCCATAATCTCACATGATTAATCCAATAACACACTCCTGTCAATTTAGAAGGCACAATGATTTCCTGAAGTGGGGACCACAGTTTATGAGCTACGTGTCAAGTGTTGACTCTCTAGGGAGTCGGACCATTCAAATAGTGCTTAAATAACATATTAGCCTTCTGATTTGGGGATAAAATTGGGGTGCTTTTTGACAAAGCATAGCCTTGTAGTTCATTTACAGCATGCCACAGGCTTGTCAGTTGTTGACACAGATAATTAGCCCTGTGGATTTGTTTGTTAGTGGAATGTCTATACATTAATTGAGCTCACCATAGAGGTGTTCCTCAACAGTAAACAGGAAAGCATAGAGTTGCAGCTGTGTTGTTTCTGTACGTTTAATTAAATGTGTTACTGACTGTTAGGCTGCCCTGTAGATTGAGCTGTCATTATGCAATCCTGAGATTTGCCTGACGGTGTTGATTGCATGGGAAAACGCTGCACTGATTCTGGCTGAATTAGTTTGTGTGTGTGTGTTTTATACAGGTGTGTTTGTTGGGTGACTGTGTGGGAGGTGTGCTGTGTTTCGATGCTCTCTGTTTCAGCAACAGCCCGCAACACAGCAGCCGACATAACAGCACAGAGAGCTTAAAGGTACGTACAGAAACACTGAAACACACATGATTAGGGATACACTGTTGACAATTAAAACAGATGCCATATATTAAACACGATATATTCAAAATAAAAACTAGAATCCGTAATTTTTGTAAAGCTACAAGTCAATTTGGGTTCACAACTTTATAAAGTGCAAAATGAAAATAGATGTAAAAGGTGCATATAATGAAATTAGCGATATCAGCTGATACGGATATATTAAAAATATATTACATTTAACAGTGATATTACATTATTCATGCTTGTAATAAATGATTATGGCAAAGAAATATATGTACCAATTCACAATAAGATTTCCATTTTTTAACATAAGTTACTACATTAGTTATCAATGAAAAATACTTCTAAAGCAATAAATATACTAATACACGAGTAAAGTTAAAGTATCTTGAGCTTATGTGAACCAGAGACCTAAGTTGCATTAATTTTGTTCTTGCAACATTAGTAGCAATTTTGCACTTTGACAGTCAGCTTGACATAATGAAGGCTAACTATATAACTATATTTTATTATTGAGTGAATCGGAAATGACACTTTTAGCAATTGAAATGACTTGGAAAAAGTCTCCCAATCAACCACAATTCACCCTACTCTTTGAATTCATGTCTGCATTACAATATGTTCACAGGTTTTTAAACCCCAAATATCTTACTTATACATAACTCCATTATATTTTACTTATAACTTCTTTAGAATTCTTAATTAACAGCTATTCAGTTATTTGTAATTATCGTTTGAACCCTCTGAGACAAAGTTGGTAAAGAAACATCACTGAGAGCTCATTTAAGCCTTCTGAGCTATGAAAGAGCAACTTCTGGGCAAATTCCTTTGGGTTTTCCTATCACATTATTGTGATCTTCAGGGAGCACAGAACAGCTGTCACATCAGTCACACCATCCAGACACTGTACTTTAGTGCTCATTTATATTATTTGCACATTTATATAAACGATGACTTTGTTCAACTGGCTTTCCACAGACTCAGGATAACCCTGAGGTCAGTCCGAGTCTGAGCTCCAGCAAACGTCTTAGCAGGAGCAACATTGACTTATCTGCCCCCAGTGAGACCCGCAACAGGAAAACTCCACTCAGCCGCAAACAGAGCGACTCGTATGATGGAGAGTCCTCTGGCAGCCAGCACCACCCGTTCCTCAGCAGGTACTGCATGCTTGAAAGAGCACACACCAGAATTTTAACCTGCTTCTAGAAGGGTTTCTATTACAATATTTTCTCCTTGCAGAAACAATTTCTGAAGAGTGTCAATGTTGCTCTTGTTTTTTGAGTAGACTGACATGTTATCATTGGTGTGGTAAAAAATGTTTTTGAACAATGGCAGGGAAAATTGTCATTAGTTTTGTAATTAGTTTTAGAAAATTGGCATATTTTACTTGTTTTCGGTGCATATAAGCATTCTTGGTGATTTTTAGGATTATCTGTGCTTCTATTTAATATGCTTCTTTTTTTGTAATAAGTAATCAGAACAAGATGACCCAAATGTGTCCCTCTGGACTAGCCATCTGTATATGTGTCACATTTTTCCTTCAATCCTGTTTATCAATATTGGCTGCTTGATGGTATGTTGCGTCTGCCTGCAGTGCTATTAATAGTCACAGCTGCAGTCAGTGTGCGAATACTGTATGAGAGATTGAAGCAGAAGTTGCTCAATGCCACAGCAGCAAAAGACCAAATATCTGACTGTTCATCTTCTAAATGATCCTATTTAGGGTATTGATGTGGCTAGAGAGATTTCTCTGCAATATTGTTGCCGTGAGTCTCCAGCAAAGCTCTTTTATTAAAAAAGTTCCTGAATATTGCTGTATACAACAATAGCATTCAGTTACAGCTAGCAATTTGTCATGGTGCATAAAATTATAAATTAAATAAAGTGGGGCTAAGCTGTGTCATGTCAAGGGGTAAATTGAGTCACTGGGGAATACAAAAACTGTTTCAAATATGATGTGAGCACAAATGAGAATAAATAAAATGCACTATCCCATGTTCGAAGGTCTTGAATCCCATAAGCCAGTCAGGAAAATATAATATAATCTGGATATTTGAAAGTACTGAAACGTGCTTGGAAAATCTTTATTATTTATCATTTTGAATATAAATGTATTGAGTGAAAGCATTTTTACATGTAAATTTTTACTATTAAAGTGTAATATTTGAAATTATTTAATATAAAATATAATGTATAACATTATAACTGTAATGTTTATTGTAATATACTGTAACAGTATAATGTAATACAAATTTTTAGTGTTTATTTTTACTTAGTATTTCCTAGTTGCAATGTTTGCTATCACAAAAATGCTTTTAGAAATTCAGCCTAATATTTTGTCAAAATGCATGTTTTATATATTGGTAATTCATCAACAAGCCCCCTTTTTTTGTATATTTAAATGTGTGTGCAATATATTTTCTGTTACATAAATCTTATTTTATTTGCAATATAGAAAATACATATTGTTATGCAAAATGTAAAAAATGTAAATAAACTTTTTCTTTTTCTTTTTATATACGGTAAGTAGATTTTTTCCTGTAAAAATGCTGGCTTAAGGGCACCATGATGCTGGTTTCCTATTGATGATTGATCTGGGGACCTTTTCATTACCAGCCCTTACAATGCAAGTTATCTTGTCATAGGTTTTCATATCTTGCACCTTTGTGCAGTCACTAAAGGGTCGCTGAGAGGAGTACTGGACAAAAGCACTTTTTCTCATAAAGGACTGATAGCACTGAATCTGAGGGAGTCTCATCACCTAGTTCATCCATACCTCTCAGCTCTACTACAGTACATTTCACTCCCAATCATCTGTCCCCAGGGTCCTGTAAACCCCATCCTTTTCACACTTTTCACACACAGTCTGAAGTGAGATAGCCAGGAGTTTTTCTGTCATCGCTCTTAGCATGATGGTAATAATGATAAACTGTGTGCGAAAACAGGGCAGAGATTTGAAACGCAGTTAGAAGAGTTGTTGACAGTCCAACAGAAAGATTTGTGCTGTAAACCGTTGGGGTTGAATATGATTTTATATCAAGGTATATGCACATTTTCTGATATCTGTGAGGACAGCTGTGTCTGGGTATTCTGGAAGGAATAGCTCACCAAAAATGAAAATTTGGCCATCCAGGATTCTGTAGAAAGCATTATTGTGAATATAGGGCTTGTATTTTAACCAGAAGCAACAGTTTAAATGTAAAAAAAAATGCACATCTTGATGGGTTTGTTGTTTCTTACAAACATGCTGCTTTTTGCTTCACAAGACAGAACTTGATGAACTGTATTTGTTTGGATCACTTGCGGATTATTGTAATGTTTTTATCAGCTGTTTGGACTCTTATTAATTATTCTGATTAAGAAACACATGTATCTGTGTCTTGAATGGAATGAGGGAAATTCACAAAGTATTTACATTTACATTTAATCATTTATCAGACGCTTTTATCCAAAGCGACTTACAAATGAGAACAATAGAAGCAGTCAGGTCAACAAGAGAACAACAACAGAATACAAGTGCCATGACAAGTCTCAGTCTAGTATAGAACGCATAGCCAGGTGTATATACTTTTTTTTTTTTTTTTTCTTCTTCTTTTTTTTTTTTATTAAATGAAAAAGACAAGAAAAGGAAAAGTACTGGTGTTAGTAGGTTTTGTGTGGACTGTTGCTTTAAATAACTAACTCCCAAAATACCAAAGGCAACAACTACATGGCCTACTGTAAGTTTATAAGTAGATGTCTTTTGTTTGTGTGTGTGTGTATTCAGTCTGATACAGGATGGAACAGACCTGAGACCGAACAGCAGCACCAGTTTGTTGAATCCAGGTCGCTTTGACTTTGAGGTGTCGGATTGTTTTCTTCTGGGTTGTCCTCTTGGATTGGTGCTTGCAATGAGACGCACTGTGCTTCCAGCTGTCCAGGGTTGGTGTGGAAATTCTCTAATTAATATTTAGGGCACATTCTCCACTGAATACATTCCTGTTATGTTTTCTTCCTCCTCTATCATATTCACGATTAATTTTGACAGCTTTTTCTTTTCTCTTTATCCTGCAGTGTCTCAGCTCCGGCCTGCATGTTCACAGATCTTCAACCTGTTTTACCCCTCTGACCCGTCGGCCTCTAGACTCGAGCCGTTGCTGCACTCCCAGTTCCACAAACTGCCTCCGTTCCCTGTGCCCCGCTACCAGCGTTATCCTCTGGGAGACGGTCGTTCCAACCTTATCGGTGAGTGAGATATCCCGTCGAGAATCAATTATACTTTACGTTGCTAAACCACATGCACAAATAAAGTGCAGTATTCACTCATTTGTTTCTTTTGTTATGATTCATAATTGCTTTATCACAGTAATGCGCTTATCTTGGGTTGCCAAATTGTCTCTGTGTGCTATTTTGAGGAATTATTCTGGTTTGGCTGTTAACAAGGTGTTCTGGGGAAGAAACTACACTGGATGTTTCTCAACCTCCTCCTTTCCCAGTCAGACAACTGCTAACCTGAGCAATACTGTGCCCCCCTTTTGTCCCCCTTACATTCTTTTACTCCCTGTCAGATTCCCTGGAGTTTTACCAAGTTCTGCAGGCTGGTGTCTCGCTCTGTAATGAGGTCCTGATTTATTTAGAGCATATTTTATCCTGCTTTGCAGACATATTTAACTTGCTTGTCATCCATTTTAGGCTTGTTCTATATTCTAGGCTAGGCTTACAACTAGGACAAATATTATTGAGCTAATGTATCCTTAAGAAACATTTCAATGACAGAAATAACGAATCTGGTTCACTAAAGTGTTTTACTATTTCTTAATATTTTGAATTAGCTTTTAGTTTTAGTTTAAGATTTAGTTATTTGTTTGTGTCTTTCTAGTTTGCTTATATTGATTTTTCAGCTTTAATTTGAGTAATTTGAGTATTTTAAAGCAATTTCAGTCGGTAAGTGCTTGTATTCAAGTTTCCATCTAGTACACAAACACACACACAAAATATTTTTCAATGTCATTTCATCTAACAGACTTTTTAGAAGATTAGAAGATGAAAATTTATTCAAAAACGAACTGAAATAATGATTAGTTAATACATTTGAACATGCTTAAGAATGATAATCTCAAGGAACACTTTAAATATGATGTGTAAATGAGCTGTTTTTAAGATCATTTGACAGGAAAGCTAATACATAAAGTATTAACTGTGAAACCTTTACAACCCTTATCAACACAATGCAACAGAGACAGGCATCAGCCATTGAGAGGAAACAGTCTGTGTCTCACAGGAAATCTGAAACTGACTTTTAATTATATCAAGTCTCACTCTGCTGATCATAGGCGAAGAATGTCACAATATTTGTTAGATACCGAGGCGTGGATGTGACTAATTTAATGCATGCGCACACACACCGCACACACATGCTCTGTTTTTAATGCAGTACTTAATAATTGCCATCCTAATGGAGTATCTCTGGAGCAGCCTCCCATGTGTAGGGTTCTTCCATTATGAATCATTACTGATTTACTCAGCGGGCCTTTAATGTGAGAAATGTATCTGATATCCATCTGTTTTCGTGTTTATGCTGTTCCTGTGCACTTGGATTGATTCATTTCATTTGGCAGATGACTGGAAATCCGGAGCCATTCATTTCAAGTAGCTGGAAACTGGGGACCGCGATCCCAAATCCATATGTGTAGCGACATCATAGAGTTCCCTTTCTCATTACGCTGAAGAGCAGCCTGATTCTTTCCACTGAACTCTGTTTTTCTTTCATCTCCGCATTGCCTTCAGCCCCTCATGCCCAGAGCTCATATACCACCTCGCCCTCGTCTCAAAGGTCCCTCGTGTTATTCTACAGCGTAGTTGTAAATGCTGTGCCTTAGTCTTCAATCTTCTCAGAGTTGCCCAGTCGTTTTATAAGTCATGCTAAGCTAGTATTTTGAGCAAGACCTTTTGCTCAGTTGATCTAGCCTTTTGTGTTTCAGAGCGTTGTCCTTTTTTGTTCTTAAAGTTGAATGCCGCTACGTCTCTTACCTCTAGTCATGTCTCCAGACTAAAACTTGCTTCTAAAGTGTTTCAAATATTGCACATACACTCAGTATGTAAAGTTTATTGAAAGCACGGTCTTGCTCTGACTGTTCTGTGTACAGCACATGGGGCATTGAATATGCTCTTTAGTTCATTAAGTGTATATCTATTTATTTTGCCACTGATTAATTCGCAATCACTAAAATCTTTTGTGATGAAAAAAGATGTAAAAGCATGTCTACGTACCATTTGAAATAAAGTATTGCCGTAATAATGATTAATAGCATCTAAAATAAACGTTTTTGTTTACATGATATATGTGTGCATACTGTGTATATTTATCATGTAAATATAAATACACACACCACTCTCTCTGTTGCTCAAGTATCACTTCTTAAGTATTATTGAATGGGTGATTCATGGACTTAGGAAGTGGCTGTTTGATTGTATGTTTTCAGTTATCCTCCTTGATGTATTTTCATTGCATCTGTGCTTTCTAGCTGTACACAAGTCAAGTGTTTGTTCATTTGTCAAACTAATCTCTCACTCAAATGTTTTTGTCAGTGTCATGATCACACCAGAATGTTTGCTACCATTTGTATGCATGCTTCGTCTTGGTAAGAATGAGTGGGATTGTTGTAAAAAGCCCATTGCTCACGTTAATAGATGGCTTTGGTAACACTAATGAACTCTGTATGGAAAGTGTGATCAGTCTCCCAGCCTGTTCCTCATGTCTGCATAAAGAGCAGTCGTCTTTCCTGTGTTCATCCGGGTTTAGTGTAATGGCGCTGTTGGATTCCAGACCACGCTTTCTGAAGAAAGAGCTCCTGTGAATTTGTATTCTGTACCTGGCTCCAGGGCCTTTAGTGACATGAGAAATTAAGCAGCGTCCTGTGCCCAGCAAAAACTCCTCGGAAAAGGTCAAGCTGAGAGACCGTGGGGGCTAACTCTGCAAAACTGTACCCAGATAGGAGAGTTTGGCTCTCTGGAGCATTTTGCAGCTTGCTGCTACAGTTGGAGCGGGCATAAGCAGATTCAGAACACGCTTTAGCCAAGCTCTCAGAGATGTCAGCATGACTGGAAAGCAATAAATTCGCAGAGGCTTGTTCTGATGACCAGCACTGATAGGGCTTCCCTTGCTTAGAATTCACACCTAGCTTCGGTATCATGCTCTCTGTCCACCAGCCCTCCACCCTGCTCATCTCCAAGCTATTAATTTACCCTTTTTCAGACCCCTATTACAAGGGTCATACCAATCATTATAACTTGCCTGATCCCCTGTTTGGGAGGGTGGGGTAAAATGTGTCAGTTCATGAATGACAAACTGGGCATAATTATTATTACAAAAACATAGAGAATTGTTTCAAATTTTTAAATATTCTGAATATTAATTATTTAATTGGCATAAACTTTATATATTCATTTGTTTCTGTTTTTTTTTTTTTTTTTTACTATTTTCTCTCTAGCTATCTGTTTGTTTATCTATCTATGTATCTATCTATCTTTATATATATATATATATATATATATATATATATATATATATATATATATATATGTGTATGTGTGTGTGTGTGTGTGTGTGTGTGTGTGTGTGTGTGTGTGTGTGTGTGTGTGTGTGTGTGTAATGTTTATTTTGCTTTATATAGATTTTTATTTGTATTATTATTATTATTATTATTATTATTAGTATTTAATTTTAACATCCATGTTTAAAAATTGATGCTACAGTGTTTTAGGAAGCGTGATGGACATTCATTCATTCAAGTTTAGTTTTAAAGCTTTCTATTCACCTTTTTTTTATTATTATTAAGAATGAGCATGGCCATTTGTGCATTTTATGGGTCTGGCTCATAGACCGTATAAAACATGGAGGTAGTTTCCATGACGTCAACTGTAGGGGTCTGAAGAGCCTTTTTGAAGCCCAAACTGGGTGGAGCCAGTCGTCGCCATCTTGGCGGTCTGTCACTCATTGATAAACAAAAGAGAGCAAAGACATGGGACGTGGGTGGAGCTAATAGTGACCATAGTGACAGCAGCAGAAATCCACCTGTCACTCAAGCGGCCACGCCCTTAATTATGCAGCAATTTAAGGCTTAATATAATTTAAACGGATGAGTTTAAAAAATCATCCCCCTCACAGTTGTCATGAAGGGCAAAATGATATTGCAGACTGGTATATCTTACCATATTATTTTAATGTATTATCTTGATTATGATCGAACTGGTTTGTAGTGCAAACAGTTTTACTGTCTACTGCACTTTGTTGTTCTTATCGTTATTTCCCTGCTGTGGCTAATGAACCAGAAGTCTTGCACATTCATAGAAAATGGCTTACTTCAGAATTGAAAAATAATTAAGATATATGACTGTATTTGTGACAACTAAGCATTTAAACCATGCCATACTTGTGAAAAGATGCTGATATGATCTGTCACAGACATCAGCCATCCCCGTATCCCACTTTTCAGTGACTGTCATCATGATTGAAACCCTGGCCATTTGCGAGCCCATGGCAGTGGCAAATAAGAGAAGCCAATTGCTGGAATGACAGAGGAGGGTGATCTTCACCACCTGTAGTGGTCAGTGGCTCACAGCTGCCAATGTGACACACACATACATTCTGGCTCACACGTGCATGTGGTTGTGCCTATAATGTGGGCCAGCCTAATGGGTTGTTTTCTGCACCGGCTGCTGGACTAATGAAAATAGATTCAATTTACCCCTGTCAGAAATAACAGGCCATGTGTGCACGAGGCAGCAGGCATATAAAAGGACAGATTAGCCAAGGTGGACACTTACAGAATTTCTGCCTGGATGTCATTCAGTGTTCTCAAAGAGGGAGGAAAGGAGAGCGCTTGATCCCTGTCAGGAAGCATTTAGGGCCATTGCACAAACATAGTTTGACGTTGTGGTGAGTTATATTGAGAGTGAAAGGGAGGCTTTTGTTGTTTTGGTTGTGGAGTGGCTGAGGGTTTTATCAATTCAATTTAAACAGACTCCTCTGGGGTCATGGTGGGGTGTTGTCTAGAATCATGCCAGTTCTCTTTCTTTCTGTCTTTCTCACATACAAACACGTATTGCATATTCATTTATATCCAAAAGCTTTTCATGAGGTCAAAGGAAATCTATAAAATGAGGAAAATTATCACATATCAGTTATTACTGTTTTAATACACACACACACACACACACACACACACACACACACACACACACACATATATATATATATATCACACACACACACACACACACACACATGAACAGTTATATACACACAAACACACACACACATATTTTTAATATTCACATATATAATTATCATTTAAGTTTTTGAGATCAAATGAAAAATAAAATCTAGAGAATGATTGTATTATTGGAGGTTTGCATTTCCTAGATATTTTCCAAATGAATTATTGAAACCAATACTAAAAATACTTAAAAGCCATGGATGTGTTAACCTCAAAAATAGGTCAAGAAATATTGGTATTAAACGACTCATTCTATTGACAACCCTAGTTTCATGTAATCATTTCACTTGTTCTAAGTTATTGATTTTTATCGGTACCAGAGGGAGATATTGTGCCAAAATCAATATTCTGATATTGATCCAACACTAATTTACATATCTCTCTTTCACCACCCTGATCTGTTTTTTTTTTCCTGCAGTCGATGAGATCCACAGCTACCCTGACGTTTTCCTGCCCGGTAGCAAGGTTCCGGTGGGTGCTCCGCACTCCTCCTCTCCACAGACGGAGCATAGCGCAGGTGGGCGGGTGGGCGGCGAGGTCCGCAGGTCCAGTTTGACCAGCATGGACAGCCAGTTATCGGGCTGCTGGGAGAGCAGGCTGAGCAGCACCGTCACCAACAGTGAGTGGGCAGCGGGTGGGCGAGCTCCGGGCACAATATTAAACGCTCTTACTGACTTTATCTAAAGTTTTTTTGATCTTTTGTCAGACTCCGTACTGCACAAACCTCATAATTAGACATGCTTTTTGCTCTCAAGCCAAGCAATGCAGCGTTAGCGGCTGTCTGTGCTGCCAAAAGGCCGGCTGCAGTGTATTTAACTCTTTTCAAGTAGATCATATCTCAGCTACAGAGCAAGGACATAATGGCAGTTATTAGTCTAAAACATGGCGGGTTTATTGGCACTGAATTATTCTTACAAGATCTGTCTGTCTCTAATGAGATGTATGTAATGATACAGTGTGCCATAATGTATAGCATTATTCTCTATTATATATGGACATAAAAACGGTCTTAAATGTGGGGAAACGCATTAAAAAGCCCTGGTTTATGAATGTTAATTAGGTGACAGTGTCCTCTCAATTAAAACTTATGTGTGTTGCCAGGTATCTGCTTTTTCACTACTGTGATTCTTTAATCTTTAAAGAAATCTTACTGATTTCAAACAATTGTAAAACAATTGTTTAGAGTTTATATAAACCATATACCAGTAGTTTGTTTTTGTGTATGTGATAGTTTCCAGCAACTGGTGGGGTACTAAGCGGTTGGATTATGCTCTGTACTGTCCGGACGTCCTGACAGCATTCCCTACAGTGGCTCTCCCTCATCTGTTCCACGCTTCGTACTGGGAATCCACTGATGTGGTCGCCTTACTTCTGCGACAGGTACACTTATAGCCATTTATTGAACACTGGGAGCAAAGCTCAAAATTGTTTTCCATTTTGCTGTGAGACAGTGACACCTCAGATCTTCCCGAGCTGTGTAGAGGGCCATCCTGAACTTCATAGGAGTTTGCCATAGCCATTGTTTCTTTTTTTTGTTTTATTGTGCATCTTTCAGGTCAAAACTTTCAGACTCCCTGACTATGCTCTCCCCATGCCAGAGAAATCAAATTAGTACTACGTGACAAGACTGCATGCCTTGCCTTTTACCACAGAAAGATTTTAGATAGCCTGTTCTCACAACCTCTGTCTGTACTCTATCAAAAGAATCCCTTTCTCTCTGTCTTTTGTGTTGGTAATTTCGATTCAGCCAAAGGACTCTACTTTATTCTAAATGCCTTTTTTATTCATATCAGCTGTACCTCTGGCTGAGAGACAAATGTGGCACATCCTTCACTTACAGAGACTTTTGAAGATCAGATCACAGATGTAGTTCTCAATGCAGATGTACACGGCCTTCACTTTAGAGTGTCAAATGCAAATGGCACCTCTTATTAAATTCATCCTTAGGAAGCGGCCTCGGCACAGGTGGAAAGGAAGTAGTCAATTTAGGCAAATCATAGACCAATCTATCTTTTTGAATGCAGTTCCTTCATAATTGTTTCTGTCTGCGTGAAGGAGAGAAATAGAGCTGACAAGAGTTTCAGCTGCAGTGTTTGATTTTGGTGTCACACGCCAGATAGTGTTGTTATCTATGTGCAAATTTTTTCCTTTGGGTTTCATGTTTTATGTATTTGGTTTAATATGTTTGCACTCTCCTTATTTCATTTTGCATTCCTCAGGGCTTACTAAATGGAAAGCTATCATTGAAGATGCCTTTATGACATGATTAAGTCATTACATATCACTTATACATTTCAAAATGTCACATGAAATGGTGAAGCCTTGACAAAGTGTGTACAATCATTCAGAGAAATAAATATGGGTTGTTCAGTATGAAAAAACTAGGATTTTTTGACATGTGACAATGTTATTTTACTATTTATAGCATTTATTCATATTTTGAATGACCTTTTGTGTTTATGTTGCACTTTTCATTTTAATTATGGTAATTATCTCATTGGTCCAGCCACTTCATCCACATGACTCTGTTTTATGGCTGTGACTGTAATATCAATTTGAATTGAAAAATGATCACTTGGGTCTTATGATTCAATGTCACTTGAGTTCGGTTAATGCCTCCACTGACAGTATGCAGTAAACACCTTTGTCGAAGTCAAGGTTTGACATGATTTTTCAAAGATTTAGATCCTCAAGTGCAGCTATCACAAATCCTCAAATCTTAATAGCAACACAAAAGACTAATAAAAACGATCCTCTTGCTCCAGCTCAAATGTTACAGCAACAAAGATGTTTTATCTACACCTGAATCCACTGAGTTGTTTTTTTTTTACCGACGTCATAAAGATTGCTTTTGATTGTAGGTGTATTTCTCACTGTAGCTAGTTACATTAAAGCAGGAAACAGATAAAATGACAAATTTTGTATTTCATCTGAAGAGTTAATACCTGCATTCTGATTCAATCTGACCTGTGCAGTAGCAGCATTTAAAGAATGTTGTGTTGTTTATCCTTGGGGGAAATAGCTTTTCTTATTATTTACGCTTGGATGGAAAATGATTACAACTTGACTATTCATCCCTTAAGAAAATAGGACAATACTGCTTATTCATAGTTGGATTTAACACCACATACTACACATTTCCACACTTCGCAATTCCACTTTACTCTCCCTTAGAGGTTGCACAGCCTCATGATAACAATGATTGGTAACTAATGTCTATGTGATTGATTGACAGGTGATGCAATGTGACCATGTGAAAACCCAAGAGATGGACAACTCTGACTCCGCCCCCTTCTCACCTTCAAGTTCGAGAGAGAAGTGGCTACGCAGACGCACACACGTCAAGCTTAGGGTAAGGACAAACATGGCAGAGCTGACAAAACAAAACATACTCAAACACACACTGAAAAACTTTCCAACATCAGTAAGCTTTGTGTTTTTAGCCAGGTAGTTCAACTTGCTCTTCATTATAAGTGTCTGTTGTGATTTAGAGTACATCTCTGTGCATGAAATTTGCTGAGTAATGTTCTCCATCAGTTAGATGTCAGTGTGATAGAGGTATCTCTCTGCAGCAGTGTCAGATATTTATTAAGAGCTAATATATGCCTCTTGGAATGTGTGTTTTTTTTTTTTTTGTTTTTTTGTGGTTAATATGTGTGCTTATTGTTTTTCTAAACATATAAAACAGCACTGCATGATATATCAGAACTATATTTGTTATCAGCTGAGTTTTTATATATATATATCAGTCAATGTTGAATACTTAAATTCATAATTTAATAAAAGTAGCTGTAGATGTTTCCTTCTGTATTGTGATACATCCGAGTAAAACAGATTATCGAGAAAAATTAATAAATAAAAGTAGGCCGTGTACTTTGCTCGATTGTAAGAAACGTGTGGATTTAAAACTGACTAAATGGTTGGAAAAGTCCAGCATTTGTCACCAGAGAGAAGTCTGACGTTTCACTGGATAATCCAGAATTTTAATATCAATTTAAAATTGAATCCCTAATAATAATAGTAATTAAAATAATTATCTTATCTCTATGTTAGACTGTTAAGTATACTGTCTGTGGTCATTGTAGATTTTTTTTTTTAATAGCTGTTTCGATTAGGATATTTAAATATCCAAGGAATTTTGTCCCTTTTGAATGGCATCCCCCCCTGGCCAAATTCTGGCTCTGGTCTACAGATTCAGACAGACACACACACACACACACACATCACTCCAGTGAAAATGTGGACTGCTGCAGAGTCATTGTAGAAGAACTAAAAATATCCCCCTCTGCCAGGGCTTTGAGTTTCTCAAATGCGGCACAATAGCTCAGTGTGTGTGGGCAGAAATCTGCACCTTACGAAAATAAGCATCACGGCCGGCCTTGATTTACTGCTCGGAGGCACATCAACACAATTACCTAACAGTGCTGCTGAAAACTACTGCCTATGCAGGTTTACAGGGTATTTTAGCACTCGCTTTCAAAAGAACCCACCATAACAACCATAACAAAGACCAATTCTTCCCAGTCCTCCACTGAGGTTAAGTATAGCTCAGTGAAACACTTCTGTGTTATCACCGCTACCTTTTCTTTTCACAGGGAATGGTTTTTTAATCACTCAAGGCCTTGATCTGAAATCGTGGTTATTTCTGCCGCCCACTGAGCCCTTCTGAATGCGCTGATGGCCTCAATAGTATTTGATCAGAGCACTTGCTAGCCTTTCAAGTCAAAGGTGTTTCTATCTAGTCATGTTGTTTTCGAAAGACTCCGCTGATTCCTTTGTGAGATCCTGAATGCTTCTATTTATGTGTATATGCTGCATCATTCTGGCTCGGTAAGCGAGCTGCAAGGCATAAAGTAGGCACCCAATCTGGATCCAATTCACAAGCATACATCCTTTCCTACACAACAACAACATGCTCCTTTGTCGGATTAGCCTTGTGTCTGAAGACCCACTCAGGTGTGTAACCAGAACATTTGGTGGAGTGTTGCTTGTTGGCTGTTTGTGTGTATTTGATGCGTGTTGGTTTGGAAGCCCATCATATGGCAAACATGTATGGGCTCATGCCAAGATGAATTATTGACTGACTTAATCAATATGCAAATGGCTGCAAGCTGGGAAATGTTTAACCGCTTCATTAAATGACAAATCAGTGCAATCAGTCTCATTAGCTTTTGTGGGCTAATGATTTACAGGGCTGTACAGCTCTCTATGTGGGCTCATGCCATACCAACGTGATAGCATAATATTAACAGTCACAGTACTTAGATTCTCATTCAATAGTAACCATGGCAAGGAGTTATTTTAAGTGACGTGCACACTAACGTGAGTTTTAACATTTACATGACACTCAAAGTTCAGGTGAGATTTTTTTTGGGGGGGGGCTTGCTAATTCTAACATTGCTTTGACTATTTCTCATGCTTAGGTTTTTTTCTGATGTATAATAAAACGGCCTCACAACGTCTCATCTGATCGCTGTTGTTCTGCTGAAGTTCTGTCATCATTTGGACATTTACCACACTCATTTGACTGGTTCGAGTCTAACTGGAGTGCGTATCTGAAAAGTTTCCAATTTGATGTGGTTGTAAAGACGTTCTCAGTCTAAATAAACACAATGCTCTCGGCGTTGATAGCCTTGTGGGGAGTGTGCCGCCCCACTCCCCCTCTCGCTCTCCCACCTCGCTTCCTTTCAGCTTTGATCTGTCCAAAAAAATGGCAAAAATAAACACAATTCTTGTCAAGAAAAGATATACAGAAGCAGCAGTTGTGAGTGGGGTGGCCAACCCTAGCTCCGCCTCTGCGTTAATTGCGTAAAAAAAAAAAGTGCATATTTTGGTAGCACTAATTACAATTCGATTTTTTTTCCCCAAATCATACAGTCCTATAAATAACCATCTAGCAACCACATGGCAACATGCTAACAACCACTCACAAAGCTTTAGCAGTAGCACATAAAGCCGTGGGCACGCACCACTCAAACTTAGTTCAGAAATGTGAAAATCTAGTACTGTTTACAGTTTTTAAGGCCCCAGTTCATTTAAGCCTCAATATCCTGTTGGATTTCATAATTATAGTAGCTGGTATGTGAGAGGGATGTTTTAAGTCAGGCTTATTGGAAGAAGCTTTTGTGAATTCAGACGCTGTCTCAAAGCCTTGCCTTTGCTCTATAAAGCAGCAGAGTAAAAGCTTCCTCTCTGTGCCTCTCCTCTCTGCTTCCTCTGCTGGCGTGAAGGTGACTGTGGCCAGTTATTTTCAGGATTTGCATATCTCTGTGTTTTGCTTGCTTTAATTTCCCATTTAAGCACAGCTGCCTCAGCAGGGGCTGTAGGATTTATCTTCACGGAGCTCTGTGTAGAACAGCTTTATCACTGAAATGAAATTTTATTGAAGAAGGGAAGGATTAGAGCGTGACACCCTCTTTTGGAAGTACTTTGTACTGCATACTTATTAAACTGCCCCTTTCACTTTTTCCATCTGTCAGAAATGCTGCATGGCAGTATTATCAGTGTCATTTACGCTTATCATTTGCTTTATTTATTTGTCATAACAGACTCTTTTGCGGCTTTTTCTGTCTACAGAATGTCACCGCCAACCACAGAGTCAATGATGTCATCGCAACCGAGGACGGCCACCAGACCCTGGTTGGTCGCTTCATGTACGGTCCGCTGGATATGGTGACCCTGACTGGGGAAAAGGTGAGAGAGTGGCATTGTAAATATCTCTACTGTCACTTTTGTTCAGTTTGTTTATTAATATTTAATGCGTCAAATAAAGGAGTGCAATAAATAGCAAAACAGTGCTTAAGCTGTCTACTGACATTTTGTTTTTTTTGACAACAATAGTGTGCCTCAATAATCTCTCTCCATCTCACTCGCTTCCTCCCACTGTCTGTTTCTTTGTCGTTTTGTCTCTCAGGTCGATGTGTACGTGATGACCAAGCCGCAGTCGGGTCGCTGGGAGCACTTAGACACCGAGGTGACCAACAGCAGTGGCAGAGTGACCTACACCATCCCCAAAAGCAAAAAGCTGGCCGTGGGGGTCTACCCCATCAAAATGGTTGTCAAGTAAGTCATTGGGACCCTGAGGATTACTTGTAATGTATCCAAAATGGCCATGCTCTCAAGGTTGTCTCAGCGGGGATAATTTGCAAGCGTTCAATTGGCACTCATAAAACTCTCACCCTGAGGGCTGAAGGAGAACGACTCCTCACTGTTAAATTGATCTCGGGCTGCATGCCGCATCTTGAGCTTTATCAAGAGCTGGATCTTTGTTCATGTCACTCTTTCCTCACAGGGGTGACCAGACAAGCGCGGAGGCTTTCCTGACGGTCTTGCCGCGGGGGATGGAGTGTGTCGTCTTCAGCATTGACGGTTCATTTGCCGCTAGCGTCTCTATTATGGGCAGCGACCCTAAAGTACGGCCCGGAGCTGTGGATGTGGTCAGGTAACAAATTCACAGGGTGGCTTTTCGTGTAAATGCGTGTGAGAGAGAATCGATGCTTTCATTTCATGCTACGGCCATATTGAAAAGAACCGGCCTGCCGGTGAGGCACAATTGGATTTCATTTAATAGAGAGATAGCAAAGTGCTGATACCAGATATCAGATGGGGTTTGGGATTTACAAATGGACAATCTTGGGTTGTTTCCCAGACTGTCCTTGGGCAAATTTACTGCTTTGTCAAATGCAATCTGTTACTAGACGAACAGGCGTCATGACTATCCAGGAATCGGTCCCCAACTGTTTTTCACCAAGCATTATGGGATTGCTCCGAGGATAAATGATTGTATTTTGCATGCAGACACTGGCAGGATCTGGGCTACCTGATCATTTACATCACTGGCCGTCCAGACATGCAGAAGCAGAGGGTTGTGTCCTGGTTGTCTCAACACAACTTCCCTCAAGGGATGATCTTCTTCTCGGAGGGTTTGGTGCATGACCCTCTTCGCCAGAAAACCATCTTCCTCAGGAACTTGGTGCAAGAGGTTAGTCTTTTGCTACCATGTCCACATATTTGGTATATGTGGTTCTGAAGTACCTTTTGAACTCTGTAACTGTAAAATATGAATATGCCTGTGTTGAAGTTTCGGGAAGTGTTTCTATAAAAGGGTTCACTAGACTTTCAGAAATATGCTCTGGTTAAGCTCGGGCACTGTATGAGTCATAGCTTCTTATGTGCACATTTTAAAACAAACAGGATGCTATCAGGATGGAAATAAAAAGCTGTATTCAAGCAATGCTCAACGAGGGATTAAGATTTGGCCTACAATATCCATTTGTTTAATTAACCATCTTTCAAATGTTCAGACATTTATATAGGTTTTGAAATCTGATCAAGAACAAGAGTAAGATAAACAAATACCACAAAACATCAAAGATTTCTTCAAATCCATTGCAAATACTTGCTGGTGCTTTTGCTGTTGGTTTCCCACCAAAAATGATGTCACTTGCTTGAGGGTGACATCATTAAGGATCTGGCTTTTGTTAGATTTCGTAAGAATTTGTAACATGATGGAAAAAAGAAATGTAAGAAATATTTCACTGTTTTCACAAAAATATTAAACACTGCACCTTTTTTTTTTTTTTTTGATAGCAAAAAGTAATATTTCTTGAGCACCAAATCCGCATATTAGAATGATTTCTGTGATCCTGAAAACTGGATTAATTCAGCTTTGCCTTTACAGGAATAAATTAGATTTTAAAATACACTCTAATAGAAAATAGTTATTTCAAATTGTAATAATATTTCATGATATTATTGTTTTTACTGTATTTTTATCAACAACAACAAAAAAATGCAGCTCTGGTAAGCATAAGAGTCTCCCTTTAAAAACATAAACTGACTGACCGCAAACTTTTGAATGGCAAAGTGTACATTTCAAAAACTGTATTTGATGGAGACATGAAAATATACCACATAGTAGGAATGAAGAGTAAGAATCATTTTTCTTTATTCCTTTATTTCTGCTCCTCTTGGTCAATCTCTCTCAGGCTTGCTTCCTCTGTCTCTCGCATGAGTAGTCACACAGGAACTGAGGTGTTTTTGTAGTGAATCCTCAGGGCATCTAATCACACTTTGCCCTTTTCTTATGTTGGCAGTGTCACATTAAAATCAACTGTGCCTACGGCTCCATGAAGGACATTTCCGTCTACAACATGCTGGGCCTCAACCCCCACCAGATATATATAGTAGGACGGCCCTCTAAGAAGTACCAGAATCAGTGCCAGGTTAACTTTGATTGTTCCTTGTCTTTCATTCCATTTCCACCATAACTGGTCACAATTAATCTAGTTTTCTCTAAAATCTTTTTTTATGTCTTCTGATCTACCACAGTTCCTGAGCGAGGGCTATGCAGTACATCTCTCCTCCCTGCAATTCAGTCACAGAGCCCGGCCCAAGAAGAGCTCTGTGCGAATGGTTCTTCGAAAGGGCTCATTTGGTCTGTCAGCCAAACCAGACTTCCTGTGTAAGCGGACACACCTTCGCCGCACCATGTCAGTGCAGCAGCCTGAGCCACCCATGACACCCAACCCTAAACCAGAGAGAGCTCAGAGCCAGCCTGAGTCAGACAAGGACCACGGGGGTGGAGGGGGTCCAGGCCATGCCATGTGGGCTCGGGGGTCCATGCACCGTGGCGACACCACTCCCTGACCCAAGAGAAACACAGGAGGGATGGAAAAAGGACAGATGGTTATGATCTCTCGGTGGACAGAGCCCAGGTAAGCTTTAGTTTTAAGCCTGTTTGAACAAATCACATTTTGCATGCTTTTTAATTTTTTTTTATGTAAACATGCTCTATCCAAATACCTGTAATACCGTGTTGAACAGCCCCTTAGGCTTTTTTGTTTTGTCTCTAATGCATAACAAACAGATTTTGTGTGTGGATAGGGCATGACCATGTTTTAAATTTTAGTTAAATTAAAATTTCAAATGAGCGCACATCTAATATTCTCACCGCGGTACCATTGTGCTGTAAAATATTCCTAAATTCAATCTCAGCATCGCTGAATTTGTAACCCTAAATTTGTATTCAGAACCTAGCAAGACCTCAACCCCCACAATATCTGTTTGCAACCCTCCTTGATGATTTAGCAGCTTTATACCAGCAAATGGAGAAAAAGTGATTAGGGACCAGTGGCTCGACATCCTTCCGAACCTTGCCATTAAATTAGAGGCTACACCTCCTCTAGCTCTGGTTCATTCATAATCAGGACTGTAGAAAAGGCTGAAAAATTATTGATAGAACTTGGGCCTCCCACCGCCTCATCTCCCATCACGCCGTGCAAATCTGAATGCAAATGTGCAACTGAGAGGCTCCTCTGCTGGGCCCGGTGATCCGCAAATAAGAGTGCCCAGACATGCCCCGACTCAAGCGCTCTTCCATTTTGCCAAATAATGTTTGCCTGATGAGATAGATGCCGGCCGCGGCCTGTGTGTGTCTCCTTGGGGAAACCATTTGTAATTTTCTCTGATGATTTTCATAATGAAATAGGTATTTATATAGGCGCTCATTGAAGCGTGACTGCTGTGTGAAGCGCTCTTCGATTCACAATCTCTTTCCTCCTTCAACCCCACAGCATCTTTACTCCTTCTGCTGATACTACACCATAAAATAAGACAAACCCCACCAGAGCTGATTAAAACTTCTCAGTGACGTGCCATCCGCATGGATCTGACACAACAACGCACAAACTCTGAGACCCGATGCTTTGTTTTCGGCAGCAGGAGAAGAGGAAATTCAGTTTCTAAATTCAGTTTTATCTGTTCGTGATGCTTTGGAGAACTTTTGGATTTATTTAGCCCTGTACGAAGGCTTCCTCGCATCACCCATCAGGAACAAAGAGGATATTTGATAAGAGAAAACATCAAATTTCCTAACGCCTAAGCAATACGGAGGAAGAGGGAGGGTGAGTATCCCACTGCTTGGACAGGTGGCAGCGCTGACTCCTGCAATAATCCCTCTGTTTTAATATTGCAGGCATTTGTCTGCTCTCTGAGCGTCTGTCTTTGGCCTGCTTGTGGCCAGACGGACTTGCAAAACTGTACGTTAACCTTTTGTGCAAGTGTGGCGACCTGGCCTGAACTCTTGTCGCCCCTGTCTCTGTTCAGCCAGAACAGAGTCTGACATCATTGGCCACTGCTCCTGGACTCCGCCCACTCCTCTGCCAGGTCACGCCGAGACTCGCAGCTCTGGTACACTGCAGAAGCATATTTACAACCATCGGTGGTTCTTTCTGTGATTGTCTCTCACTAGTGTTGTAAATATATAATACAGTAAGTGGCACTGAAGCGGAATGAGTATGTGCAGTGCTCACTCTGCAGTGAAGCATTTTCTTAATTGGTATTTTTGTCTCTTTTCCAGTACAAATATTTCAACATCCTTAAACCATGTTTTACATGAAGCGTAAGATTATTTTCAGACAGTAAATCTGGGGAATAAATAAATAAGTGGAAACACTGATGCAACTGATGAATGCAATTTTCACTAACACAAATGATTTCTGTGTTAAATAAAACAAAGTGCTTTTGAACTTTCTATTCATCTAATCCTAAAAAAAAGACATATTATGGTTTTCACAAAATGTTAATCAGTTCATTTGTATTCCACACTGATAGTAATAAGAAATGTTTCTTGAGCGGCAAATCAGCGTATTAGAATGATTTCTGAAGGATCATATGACACTGAAGACTGAAGTAATGGGTAATGGCTGCTGAAAATTCCCCTCTTAAAATCCAGCCATAACAGGCATAAGTTACATTTTAAAATATATTAAAATATAAAACAAATTGTACTGTATTTTTGATCAAATAAATGGATACATGATGAGCATAAGAGACTTCTTTCATAAACATTATAAAAACTTACTGACCCCGAACTTTGGACCATTAGTGTAAAAAATAAATATACATTCTCTTATTACTATATTTTGCTTCTCAAGTAAATTTATCTTTTTAAGAATGCTCAAATATTTGGAGTGAAACCCCAGATTTAAAAATCTTTTATAGCACACCTTGAATGGCCAAATAAATAACCATTTTATATTTGTATTGTAAAGTGACTGTGGTTGTCAGGAGGTCTTCGTGTCACATTATTGGTTTTATCGGTACAACAACTTGCGCAAACACAACACCTTGATATTGTTTACATGTAAATCCATCTCACTGGGTACGATGGTCTTGTTGAAGAACATACTGTACTATATTAGTATTTTAAACTATACTTGAGGACAACCTCGGTGTTACAATAAATTAATATAAATTTACAAAAGACACCATCAGGCCACTATAATGCTGTTGTCACCACGAGGGTGTCCATACTCAATAGTTCTTGTAATGTCACATTTTCCTATCGTAGTTACTGATTTTGGTATTTTGTATGAGGCTGTCTATTGAAAATTGCAGTTGCACTGCGAAAGCATTTATTTAATTTTATTTTGTTGTATATTTAACTTAAAATCTTTATATAACACTAGAGACCGCGTGAAAGTGGGTAGGCATGAGTGTTTTGGTCTGTATCTACTGTATGTGTGCGCATGTCTGTTACATGTGTGCAAGTCTCGTGTGAGTGTTAGTTTGGAGATTTGTTTTGTATTTAGTGTAAATATTTTTAATTCCGAGATCGTGCTAGTGGCCTTTTGATCCTCTGATAGTTATAAACTAAGCCTGTAATTTGTGGAGATTTTATAGGCAAACTTTTAAATTCTTTCATGTGTGATCATCGCTGAATTGTCAATATATATGAACGTGTTTTCAGCCTTATCAAGATGTATATTTATTTGTCTGATATCTATATTCTCAGATGGTGTGTGAAAAAAGTATATTTGTATTTTAAAACATGTAAAGTCCATATATTCTTGAGATCATGTATTATTGTGGTATTTGGTCCAGTCGCTCTCTTTCCGTGGACGTGCTTCTGTTGGGCCTATACCGAGCTGTATACTCATTCTTCAATAAATCATTATAAATCCTGCTTGATATATCTGTGTAAACTTTAGCTCTGTCAGTACTGTGAAGACATTTGAAGTTGTGACCTTTTCTCGGACTAGCCAGAAAGGTGAGTACAGCTCTATCAATTCACACACACAACATCAGAGGAAGCAGATTTCACACTAAATCACTCTGTCAAGAGTTGCAGTGATCTAAATGGGCTATTCCTGTTCTTTAATATGTATCCAAATCCAAAGCTAATGAAACTATCTGATCACTTTTATGCTGGTATGAACTAAAACACACCAGTCGCTTTTGTCTTTCTCATTCAATTTGTTTGTGTAGTTTAAACCGAGCACAAATAACATCAGTCCTTGAAAGCGACAAATGTGCAGACAACTGGTTTCCAATGAAATTAACTTTTTCTTTCCACCTCAAGGGACAGAGCCGTCTGTGGTCTCTTAAAGTCAGCAGGTGAACAAATGCTCTCAGTGGCTGTCACCATTAATGAATGTAACCCTCTCATTCTTTGGGATGCTATGGAAATGGCCCTTTAATCACAAATCACACACTTTAGCTGATTGATACCCCAGGCATGTGCTGGAGAGGTTGGCATTTGCAAATTGTGTGACCGTATCGCTGGGATTATTGATGGATGCCAGCATTGTTGCATATTTTTGATTGAATGCGTCTTCGTTTTGGATTTGCATGGTAATTACAGCTTGAAAATATTGCAGATAATTGCTTGTTTTATCCATAAAATGAGAATTCAAATGAATCATTTTCTTTCTAGAGTGCAAAGCAAAATTCATGTTTATTTTGGTATCATTGGATTGCTTTGAAAAGAAAATGTCCTTTTTGCTGTTCTGTGTTACTGTGGATTAAGTGATTAAACTATTTGCATTTTCATCTGCTCAGATTTGAACCCAATTTTTCCTTTTATAGAAAAGCCACGGATGTTTTTCAAAGCCAGTGACTATATCTGAAACATCACAAAACCTATTTCAATCTGATATTACACTGTAGCTTTAAAAATTAATAATTACACATTAGTGCCTTTCTTTTCATTATTAAGATTGGTCCCAGCACGACATCATCTATTAGTTACTATTAGCTAATCAAACTCTCAACACATTATAGATATTATTCCAGTCAAGAGGGCCCAGCAGACCAGCGGTTTCGTTACAGCGTTCTTTAAGTGTGTAGATTTGTGTGAATCTGGGGCTTTTGAGACTGTTGAGTGACTTCCTGGAGGATTTTTGGAATGAGTACAAGAGATGTTTTGACCTGACAAGCAAGACTCCGGGATATAGAGCTTACCCTGAAAGCAGACCTTCTGCAAAATGAACACAAATACACACTGGTGTTCTCTTGCACAAACTATTAGATGCAGCAGCCCGTCTATCATAATCCATATCCTGCCACAGAACATTCTTCAGCTGCAGGGTCAAGTCCATGAGCCCCTAGGGACTAGTTTCCCATGCAGTCACTGTTGATCATGGGAAAGTCATGTAGTATCCAGCAGCGTCTCAAGCAAGCTCTTGTTAAAGGCACTGTTCAAATGTTCTGAATCATCATTGTTGTGATAGCTGAAGATATTCAGGATGTTAAAATATTCATAGTGTTTTCAATTGCAATAAGAATTTATATAATTTGCATATCCTTCAATTCTTAAACCAGCCTTTCTGTTGTTTTTGCTTGTTTTGATTTAGCCTGTTCCATTTTTGGTTTATTGTGTTTTTTTTATTTTTATTTTATTTTTACTGTAGTACTGTTTTTTTATATATATAAAATAATCTTATTTGTATATTTATTTACTTATTTTATTTGTACTGTGCTTTGTAGCAGATTTTTTTGTTGTTTTTTTTCCTTGTCTTTTTCTAATTTTATACTTGTTTGAGGAATTTTAATCCTGTGTTGTTGTTTTTTTCTGTTAGTTTGTATTTTGTACTGTGCTTTTGATTTTTGTTTTGCACTGTGGTTTTGTGGAATTTATTTATTTGTACTGACAGTTGTTATTTTTGTTGCATTGTGTTTTGTTTGACTGTTTTGTTTATTTATTTATTTATTTTCATTTAGATGTGACTTATTTTGCTTTGTTTGTTAATTTCTTCTCTACGTTTCGAATGTTTTTTTTCTTCATTCTCACAGGCACCTCATTGGACTCTGCCTTCAACCTAAGCATGAATATAACTTGAATGTCATATCTTTTGTGGTTTTAGATGACATGACTTCATCCAGCCTTACAGTAATGTGTAACCTATTCTATTAGATGCTGAAATAGTTGTGGTGAATCATTCAGATGATTCAGCCATGCTTTTTGAGACAGCTCATAATTTGACATAAATTCCAACCAGAAAAATAGCTATTAAATCGTCTATTCCATCTATGATGCCTGGAAACCAGTGATGAAATATGTTCGTGGAAACTACTATTTACATATTTTATTTTAGGATTCATGAGCTACGATCCTGGAATTGTGGCGCATCTGTTATATGTACTTTCATGACTTGAGGGGAAAACAACTCATACATTTGATGTATATTGCGAGGAGCTAATTTTGTGAAGAATAATCTGAACTGGTAACTAATGTTTTTTGTTTTGTTTTGTTTTTTTCATCAAGGAAATAATGGCCATAGACCAAGGGCCTGAAAAGCAGTTTGACCTATTCTCTTGCTGTCACTCTAGTGTATACAAAGACACTTTGGAGAAGAAAGTGGCAGATGAAATAAATTCTATTAAAGATTTTTGTGCCACAGTTGAAAGCCTCAGGGAATTTAATGTGACACGTGACCGCTCTGGTTCAAAGCGTAACCATCCACCAGCCTGACACTGAGGGTTAGCATGTACAGAACAGCCTCAATCACTGTTACCGCTTTCATTCTCTAGAGAGGATGTGCACTATGTACTAGCCTTTCTGACTGCATAACAATCAATATATTGCAGTGTTAACCACAAAGCAACAGGGCTGTTTTTACGTCATTCAAACCAATTATCTTTAAAATGGTCTAGACAGGACAATAAGAGGTTCCCATCACCTCCACACAGGGCTTACAGTATTTGTCCTTCTTCATTAGATGGAGACTGTGGATTCTGTCTTAAATGGCAGGTGAAAGCGACCTGGTGATCTTCTAAGGTCAGATTCTTTCCTCCCATTTGTTCCCTCTCCAGGAAGCTAGTTCGTTTGTGTTCAGTTGAGGTAACCATAAAAGAAATACAACAAAAGGTTGAAAAGTTTACGCAAACACTGTCTGCTTAGTTCTTTCTCTCACTCCATACTTTTTGAGAGTGTGATTGCATAATTTCATTAAACCATCTGCCAAACAAGAAACCACTTCTGGTAACAACATATGCCAAAGCTGTATATAGCTGGTTAGGAAACAATTTAAAGGCATTACTGATTTGAAATGGAAGCATTTTTGGGTGCACATAGCTATTTTTTGCTGTAAGAATAATGCTGAGTTTATTATGTCTGTTTTATCCTTGCAATAGGGATAATAATCTGACATTTTTTTCCTAGACACGTCCTGACTGGGATGGCTGAAGTGCCTTAAAATGTTAGGGCTGGAGCTTTATTTCCCTATTGTTTAAATATTTGCTGAAGATAATGACTGTTCAGCCAGTGGCATTGTTCATTACCAGTCGTCACTTGTAAGGTGATGTGGGATGGGTTCTTCAGTGAATGGTCGTAAACTGTGAGATATAAACTCAAAATTGCGGAGAAGGAAACGAGAGACAAAAAGTTGCAGTTACCTTTTACTGTTTTTTTTTTCTTTCTTACTTTTCGTTTTTCAATCCGTGGCAGAAACTGGCTTTCACGGATTAGTAGAGAGCACACCAATAAAGCCAAAACATGGTTATTTTATGTTAGGCCTAATTTAAAAATCCCAGCAAGGACATGACGTGTGGTCATCCTATTAAAATTATAAAAATAATTTTTCATGAATATGTTCAATTTCACTATGAATAAATAGAGTCTTTAAAGTAAGCTTAATTTGAAGTGTGATGTTTTTTTTTTTGTTTTTTTTTTATGTTCTTATTTTACTTCCATTCAGGTTCTTCCACACATCAATTTCAAAACAGAAAGTGTCAAGCTCCGAAAAGCTAAGTGCTAACATTCATAAAAGCTAACGTTACCCATTAAAAATTAATTAAGAAAATATGTAACCATATGTAATTCTATAATCTAAATATAGATTACACTTTGGTATGCATTTAGCAATATTTACCTTGCAAAATGTCAACGTTAACAATTTATTTGCAAAAATAGAAAGGCACTAACATCAGACCAAAATATAAGAGACAAATAACAATTGTGTGATAATACTAACGTTAACTCAACTGTAATCAATCCGACTGGCTAAACGCAAAGCACGCATTCAGAGCGCGTGATCACAGTGACGCCCAGATCCACAAAACTGAGCCTCCCACCTCTGTAATAAACACAGAGATGTTAATCCCCTCAGAATTGGTACATGAAAATCGGAGACGTCAGGTGGTAAGAATCGAAACTCAAACGTAGTTTAGAAAACTAGTGCTAAAGAGTTTGTGCAGGATAAATAATGCTTTTATTTTGCTACCTGTTAGGCTATAGAAAGGATATAGGATATAGAACGCACAGGAGAGGGTGAAAGGCCCTTCAGATTTGGGTGATTTTCTTTCCAGACTGCCAAAGCTAAACGAAGAGGACAATATATTATACCTGACAGAAATAGCCAACAGTGGGCTGAGAGTGTTTGGAGACCCCACTTCTGTTTATAGCACGAAAACCGGAGCGGGAATAAACAAACAGCAGACCCATAAATCACACACGACAGCGGGATTTGACGCATCTGTAGGCGGACAACAAGCCGTATTGATTTGGACTGTACCAGCAAACTAAATAACAGTGCCAAAGAGTCAACATAATAGGCAGAATTTCATTAGCTGTATCATTTGCTGTCACCCTCCCTGTTCTCTAAAGCAATTTCTTTGAGCTGATTGGTGATATCGGGATGTCTATGTATGTGGAGGGAATACTGAGAGAGAGACTGTCATTGGAACGCTATTTAAGAACAGCGCGCTACTATATCTACACGGAATCGTCTTGTTAGCCGTCTTCGAACTTATTGTTTTTGGAAAAACAAGACGACGCAATTTCCATCATATCAGCCAAATCATGCGTTTCAGTTAGCTTATAGATCAAGACGTGTTGCATAGTAATCATACGGTTGCCATGGAGACCCTGTTCCTCTGCGCCTCATCCTGGGTAATTAGTGTATGATAACACCTTGATACACTAAATCTCGGTGCGGAAAATTAAATCTACAGAATTAAGCGTATGTAAATGTCGTATTACAAACAATTAGAGAAGTTAACAAAAGAACGAGCCCGATTTAGCCTGCTGCTTTAACTTTGGAGTCATTCTACGAATGTACAGACTTCCAAGTGATGTTTTTACAGACACACAATGCGTTTCATTCAATTCAGTCACGTGTACTGCAGAGTGGTGTTGAAGTAAATCATCAGGGTTTCAGGCGTGAATACAAGCAAATAGGGATATGCCGGAATAAAATTTTCGTGTTGTGATTAATTGCTTATGCTTTTATCATGATATATGGTATTATCATGGTATTGACATTTCGGTCATAATACAGTAGCTATAACAGGTTTAATAACTTCTTTCTTATAACAAATATAACTGAATATTTAAATACAATAAAGCAATATAGAAAAAAATATATTAATTAATCTTTGTTAAAAAAATACAAGTCTTAGTTCATGTTAGCTCATTAAATAACACAGTTGAAACTTTCGATTTTAACAATGTGTTATTAAATATTGGAATACCTTAAAGTGTGAACGAACAATAAAGAATCAAAACACTTTCAGACAATATCTATGGTATGTAGTGCAGATTAAAATGTAAAACAAGTTTGAAAATGAATAGCCTATTAAGTCTAAATATTTAATTATTTGGCACAGTGATGAACACCATAGCGAATCCACAAATCTTAATGGCTATTTAAATCTATTGTTTTAGATAGTAGCGCAGCTGCTTTATTTATGGGGTTTCCAGGGTAAGGGCTGCATTTTCTGTAGTTTAGCGCCATCTGCTGTCAAAGAGTGAATGTGCTTTCATTCAGCACGTCTCTCAGTGCTCCCCCATGTGCTTCTCATGCATACTTGTTTACATTAGAGCGCACACAGGTCTTTCAAGAAGCATATAGTGGTGTTGTGCAGTTTGACCATTTGATGGGAAAAGTATATTTAAATTATATCCCATATTCTGAAAAATTTGTAATTTATAATTTATCACAATATTTAGAAGTGCCCACAACAACAATATCGTGCATATTCATTTCCGTGATATATCGCATTACCGAATTCCGGCACAAGTCTACAAGCAAATCAATATCAAACATTCCCCTAAGTTATCTGTCATTTAATATCACTAGATTTCTTTGTCAGGAATCATTCTGTCATGGTTGGCCTTTGTTTAAAGCATGCACTTTATAAAAGGATGCAGTACATTTCTAGAAGAACAAGGCAACCGTATAGTTAGCCTTTATATATATTATGAAGTTATGAAGAACGTGGGAAGTTTTCCAGTAGGCCAATTATTAAAGCTCTGTTGCCCCCTCTTGTGTCCAGTTCATGGTGTGTATTCGAACCATTGTCCAAGTTCTAGTTCATGTGGAAGAATAACAGGGATGAGAATCTGGAACAATTCCAGTTCCTTAAGATTCTATTAATGAATTGTTTAGCACTTTTAAATAATATAAAGGAAAAAGAAGTGTTCCTTTGTTAGATGATGAGAGAATTTTAATTATAGAACTTTTACTCCCACTAGTAACTTAAAGTAAATACTGTAGCATACTACTTTACCATACTATAGTAAAGTGTATTATACTGTATATATTATAGTATTTACAACACTTTTTAATGAATGCTACAGCATACTGTACTATTTACAACTGATAAACTGTAATAAATACTGTAGTATACTTTAGTTTTTACTACAGTAAACTGAAGTGTATTGTAGAATACTATAAAATATAAACTTAGTACATTATTAGGTAAAGTAATTTGTTTAAATAACTATAGTTGTTATATTACAACAAATTAATGTATGTACTTTACTATAGAATTGTTCAGAAACACTATAGTATTAACTATGAATTACTATTGTATTTTTTCATGTCGTTTGTCTTTTTGCAGCATTTTAAATCTGTCAAAACACAACAAACGACGAGGTAACCTAAATGTATGTCATTATAAAATTTGACTGACAGACCTCATTCTCAATAATTCGGTGTCTAAAGATAAAAGTTGTTGTGTGAACAACTAGTCAGTAACAACGCTAAAATTATTATCATTAGCGAGTTATAATCTGTATGTTTGATTCATTAAAAAGACCAGACTCATTAGAGTCGTTCGTTCACTGTTGATTCAGTGGTAATATTGTGGCGCCAGTCTCACAACAATGACGTATGTCCTAATTCCGTAAATAAGAATTCAGAATCATTAGATGGACATTCAAGAAAAATTAAATATATTCGAGATTTGACATGGAAATTAAGGCCTAGTAGACTACCCCAAGTTGGCTTTGTTAGTATTTGATCAAATGTGAGCTGTGCTTTAAAATGGCACATTAAAAAAAAATAATAATAATATTTTTGGAGTATGTTTTACAAGAAAACAGTTTTTTTATTTATTGTTACTTGACATTTCCTTGCAATTATTTGTGAAATTTACTAGGAATTTCTGAGTGTGTTCTAAAATTGTTTCAAAAATTTATTTTTTCCAATTTATATATATTGTGTCAGTCAGTTTCATTTAATGAAAATCCTGACTGTTCTGGCACATGCTGAACATATTTCTCAAATTCCCATCTTGAAACCATTCTCTAAAATTAAATATATACAATATATAATACATATACACATACAATGTCTGTTGTATTTATCTCATCTAGATGCAGATTTCAACCCTTGCACTCATGTGCTTTATCTAATCAGTCAGCTTTTAAGATAGTGAAACTTTGCCACATTGCCCTGTTAGTGTACACAGCTGCAGCAGCGGGACCGTCCCTGCCCCTTCTCTGGCCTCACTGCAGATCAGGTTTAAGGAGATCATGGAGGTTTCAAGTCCCAGGACTGAAGCTTCAGCAATTGACCCTAGTTCCAAGCTTTTCTGCTGCAGATCTGTGAGGCGTTGCATCCCTCTGGTATATAGACAGGAGCTCTACCACATCCTGTGCCTGACTGGACCCATGGTAATTTTTCTCTCACTTACACTCATGTATGAATGTAAAATATTCATCTATTCATATTAACATAAAGGAAACCTTGGAAGTTTTAAATCAGTTTCACCTCATGTGGCAAAGAATGAATCTGCAAGACAGAAAAGCAAAGAAATGTCATTATTTCCTCCACATACTGTAACCCAGTGCTCTCATATACTTGTCATCCACTGAGAATTCTCAGGTTGTCATTCCAGGTTGCATCGCACATTCTGAATCATCTTCTGCCATTTGTCATAACAATATTTTGCGGTCGCCTGGGAAACAGTGTGCTGGCTGGTTATGGAATGGCCTCAGCTGTGAGTTTATGTTTTGCTCTGCTTATTGTTTCTCTGGAATGTTACGTACTTGTCTGTGGTAAAACAGAAAAATGTATATGAAGTGCAAACGTTGGCACAGCACTGTAAAAGTTCAGCCGTGTCACACGCTTTTGGTTTTAAAGCTTGTGTATTGAAGTAGTTCGGAGCATGGCTGAGAGGAAGCTGATGCTTGTTATTCTGATTCATCAGACGATTAACATAACTGCAGCTACAGGTGGAGGTCTTGCACTGGCGGCTGACACCCTTATCTCTCAGGTACGAAAATATGTATGGATATGCAGTGGTGTCCAACAGGATGAGACCAGACCAGAGAGGTGGGATGTAAACCTATATTGAATTAGGCGGAAAAAAGCAAAAATGGACCTCCTGGATCTTTTGCAATGAAACACGAAATACATAACATTCTGCTAAAATTCTAAATATGGTACCATATGATACATTCAGGAATACAGAAGAAATATTTGAATTATGATCTAATGTTCTTGTCAGACCTTCGGTGGGAAGAATCTGCGCCGGGTTGGCATCATCTTGCAGAGGAGTGTCCTGATCCTCCTAATCTTCTGTTTGCCCTGTTGGGGTGTACTCATCAACACCCAGCCCCTTCTCCTGCTGCTGGGTCAAGATCCAGAGGTGGCCAGGTGATTCACTGCAAAAATAAATGATATTATTAAAATAAATTAAATGATTGAATTAAATAAAATATTTTTGTCTTCTTGTTCATTAGACTATCTTATTATATATAATATTTTACATTTATACATTTTTTGTTCATATTAAAAAGATATTAAATATATTTCATTTTATTTGTCTTACCCAATAAGAATTTTTTTTTTTTTTTTTTTTTTTTAAAGGAAACTTTTAATGAACATTCTCTGAGTATTTCCTCTCAGGCCATCCAAGATGTAGATGAGTTTCTTACTTCATCTGAACAGATTTGGACTGGAGAAATTTAGCATTGCATTATTCCCCAATGGATCCTCTGCAGTGAATGGGTGCCGTCATGATGAGAGCCAAACTGTTGACAAAAACATCACAATCGTCCACAAGTAATCCACATGACTCAATAAATGAATATCAAATCAAATCAATAAATGAATGTATTGTGAAGTGAAAAGCTGTGTATTTGAATAAAATAAAAAATAAAAAAATTATAATTAAGGTGTTGTGACTTTAAACTTTCACTTCTGGCCAAAATACCAATCCATAATTCATAATAATGCTGGATTACAAACATGCAGCTTTCACTTCACAAGGTATTAATTGGTGGGACTGTAGTCATGTGGATTACTTCTGGATTATTGAGATGTTTTTATCAGATGTTTGAACTACAAATTCCAGCAAATTTTCATTTTGGGGGGATTAACGTCTAACAAAATATACTGAGGTTTATGCTAAAAACAAGAAAAACAGATATTTTTCAGTGGGAAAAAGTTTCAAGATATATTCTCTAAAACATTTTGCTTCAAGAAAATGTATATTGTTTCAAAGACATTTATGTTTTAATATTGATTTATCTGCCAACAGTAGGTGGTGAATGACTCATTGTTTACTGTTAAGAATGAATAAATGATTTTGACAAGAATCAAAAAAGCTATATTTATTCATGTCAGTGTAAAGTTATAGATCCCCAAAGTTTTGTACAAATAAAGATAGTGTCTGAGAATGACAGTCCTCCTTATCTCTTTTCTAGCAAATATATTTGGCAATAAAAACCATTTCTAAATAAATATTGACGATGTTGTTAAATGAGGCATTTTAATGTGCTCAGGCACACGCTCTAATACTTCATTTAGATGCAGGCCAAGATGAAAATGACACTGCACAGCAGATTTATTCTGCTGTATGAACACTCACAGCTCTCTTTTTAAAATCATTCATGTTGCCTTGTCCTCTATATCACAGTCACAAATGTGCTTCTTTTCAGGATAGCTCAACTCTACGTGGTTTGTTACCTGCCAGCAGTTCCAGTGAGTCATAAAAAATAGCATAATTTTCCTCTTGCCAGCACAGTCACATAATTTACATGACATAGCTTGAAATATGATACATATATACACAACCAGCAGAGTTTCTCATTCTCTCTCTTTTCAAACAGGCTTTGTTTTTGCATCAGCTGCAAGTAGCCTATCTCCAGAACCAGGTATGCAATCTTTTTTTTTTTTGGCAGATAAGTGTAGATAAGCACCTTAGCTGAGCTCTTCAAAAAGCATTGTTGCATGCAAGATCTTAAAACCTGCAGAGCTGTGTAACTATCCCAGTCAGCTTCCAACTGTTACGGTATGATCTTTAGTAACTTCATATGTGTCACTCAATGTAATGTCACAGCAGTGACTATAGATCCAAAGAATGGTTTAACAGTGGTTGTTTTGTTTCTGAAGGGAGTGATTCTGCCTCAGATGTATGCAGCCATTGCAGCCAACATTGCAAATGTGGTGACAAACTACATCCTTCTGAACTGGTTGAACCTTGGGTTATAGTAAGTTTGAAGGGTTGTAATCTCTGTCAATCATTTATACACAGTTGTGGTGCATTGGTTATTTACGCAATAGTTCCAGTTCTCGAAACAGAGTGAACATAAAGGTGCTAGTCATATCATTAGAATATCATCAAAAAGTATATTTAAATTTATTAAATTTATTTCACTAATTCCATTCAAAAAGTTAAGCTTGTATATTATATTCATTCATTATACATAGAATGATATATCTCAAATGTTTATTTCTTTTAATTTTGATGATTATAACTGACAACTAAGGAAAATACCAAATTTAGTATCTCAGAAAATTAGAATTTTACTTAAGACCAATACAAAGAAAGGATTTTTAGAAATCATGAAACTAACATGAAAAGTATGAGCATGTACAACACTCAATACTTAGTTGGGGCTCCTTTTGCCTGAATTACTGCAGCAATGCGGCGTGGCATGGAGTCGATCAGTCTGTGGCACTGCTCAGGTGTTATGAGAGCCCAGGTTGCTCTGATAGTGGCCTTCAGCTCTTCTGCATTGTTGGGTCTGGCGTATCGCATCTTCCTCTTCACAATAACCCATAGATTTTCTATGAGGTTAAGGTCAGGCGAGTTTGCTGGCCAATTAAGAACAGGGATACCATGGTCCTTAAACCAGGTACTGGTAGCTTTGGCAATGTGTGCAGGTGCCAAGTCCTGTTGAAAAATGAAATCTGCATCTCCATAAAGTTGGTCAGCAGCAGGAAGCATGAAGTGCTCTAAAACTTCCTTGTATACGGCTGTGTTGACCTTGGACCTCAGAAAACACAGTGGGGACCAACACCAGCAGATGACATGGCACCGCTAACAATCACTGACTGCGGAAACTTTACACTGGACCTCAAGCAACGTGTATTGTGTGCCTCTTCTCTCTTCTTCCAGACTCTGGGACCCTGATTTCCAAAGGAAATGCTAAATTTACTTTCATCAGAGAACATAACTTTGGACCACTCAGCAGCAGTCCAGTCCTTTTTTTGTCTTTAGCCCAGGCGAGGGCTTCTGACGCTGTCTGTTGTTAAAGAGTGGCTTGACACAAGGAATGCAACAGCTGAAACCCATGTCTTGCATATGTCTGTGCATTGTGGTTCTTGAAGCACTGACTCCAGCTACAGTCCACTCTTTGTGAATCTCCCCCACATTTTTGAATGGGTTCTGTTTCACAATCCTCTCCAGGGTGCGGTTATCCCTATTGCTTGTACACTTTTTTCTACCGTATCTTTTCCTTCCCTTCGCCTCTCTATTAATGTGCTTGGTCACAGAGCTCTGTGAACAGACAGCCTCTTTTGCAATGACCTTTTGTATCTTGCCCTCCTTGTGCAATGTGTCAATGGTCGTCCTATGGACAACTGTCAAGTCAGCAGTCATCCCCATGATTATGTAGCCTACAGAACTATACTGAGAGACCATTTAAAAGCCTTTGCAGGTGTTTTGAGTTAATAAACTGATTAGAGTGTGGCACCAGGTGTCTTCAATATTGAACCTTTTCACAATATTCAAATTTTTTGAGATACTGAATTTGGTATTTTCCTTAGTTGTCAGTTATAATCATCAAAATTAAAAGGAATAAACATTTAAAATATGCCAATCTGTGTGTAATGAATAAATATAATATACAAGTTTAACTTTTTGAATGGAATTAGTGCAATAAATCAACTTTTTGATGATATTGTTGATGATATAATTATATACCTAGCACCTGTATTTAGTCATGCAGTAATGTGACTACTTGAGCAGTCAAACTGTTTCTCGATTTATTCGAAGACTCTGGTTCATTTAGGAGTAAATCAAGTCACTGTCTTTCTGAGCTTTCTATTGCATCATCACTTAACCAATTTATTCAATACACTGATTCAGTAAACAGGCTCTAATACATTTTACATTTATTCATTTAGCTGAAGCTTTTATCCAAAGCGACTTACAATTGCTATATATGTCATAGGTCACACTCCTCTGGAGCAAATAGGGGTTAAGTTTCTTGTTCAGGGACACATTGGTGTCTCACAGTGGATTCGAACCCGGGTCTCTCACACCAAAGGCATGTGACTTATCCACTGTGCCAACATAATTATGATTTTTTTTTTTTGGTCAAAATTCTGAATTTAATCATGTATTCAAATCAAAAAAATCAACATTGTGTCATAATTAAGGCATTTAAAGTTATTATTTTGACTTTTCATGACTTAACACAGCATGATTTTTTTCTTATGTGGCTGAAAGAGGCTTCCATATGATTCTGGTATATCATTGTATATGATATGGCTCTGTTTGGAACTATTTTTGTTTGTAGAATAAAAATACTCATGTGGAGCTTTTCTCCTTCAGTAATTAGGTTTAGTGATAGGGTAAGGACTTAGATATGTAGAGGTGGAGCTGGACTAGGACAAGCTCCACCCATGTTATCCATACAAGGACATGCAACTACTCTACCATTTTTACAGTCGTGTATTTTTCTGGCTTTTGTATTTTAGTGGATCTGCTGCTGCCAATACCATATGTCAGATCTATATTTGTGTTTTCCTCTATTTATATATTCGCTGGAAGAAACTGCATGTTGAAACATGGGGAGGTGAGCTAACTAGCTAGTTAAACTTAGAGATAAACCAGTCAACCTTACTATATTGTTTAAATAAATGCATAAAATACCACTCTATGTTTGTGAGGTCTTTCTCTGCTCTCCACAGGCTGGTCATGTGACTCACTGCAGGAGTGGGATGGATATATGAAACTGGCCATCCCCAGTTCCTTGATGCTCTGCTTTGACTGGTGGATTTATGAGATTGGAGGATTCTTAGCAGGTGCTTTCTAAAGACTAAACTCGAAAACAAACCTTTGTGTTAATACACAGAAACCACTGCCTGTAAAATGAAATTGGATTATGCATTTTATTAGGCCTAGACATGAGGAATGGCCTCCAATTAAAATGTTTGTTTGGATGTAGTGCTTAATGTGGTTTAAGGTTATTAATTTCAGCCACAAATGATTTTTCATGCATGATTGCTTTAGGAAAATAGAAAATGCTTGTGTAAAAGCTTAAGCACAGAGAGAAACCACTTTAGTGTAACATTATAATGCTTTCAAATGCATTCCCTTATGTCTGTCTCTTTCAGGCATGTTAGGAGAGATGAATCTGGCAGCTCTACATGCAGTCAATATGCTGGCTCTTACAAGCTACGTGGTAATTTTTAGTCTTAGTATTTACCCAATTATAAATTTCCCCAAGGAAAATGAACAGATGCTTCCATTTTCTCTACTTTGTCCCTTGTCAAACAATGATTTACTTGATACATTATCAGAAAAACAAAGTATATGAAATTTATTAGAGAACTCATAAATTACGAATAACTAGGTTTACACATATCCATTCAAAGGTTTGAGATCAACAAGATTTGTTTTTAATTAATTGATTCATATATGGATGCAGTAAATGGATCAAAAGACATTTTTAAAGTTCCAAAATATTTATGTTTAAATAAATGCTTTTCTTTTGAACGTTCTAAACATAACTGTTTCCACTGATAATAACATGTCTCTTGAGAATCAAATCAGTCAGCATATTAGAATGGTTTCTGAAGGATCATGTGACACTGAAGAATGGAGTAATGGCTGCTGAAAATTCGGCATTGTCAACACAGGAATAAATTACATTTTGTAAAAATATATTAACATAGAAAAGCGATTTAAAATTATAATCATATTTTAATGTTTTTCTGATGAGAAAAAAAGGTGTCCTTGGTGAGCATAAGAGATGTCTCTAAATGACCCCAATGTATTTTCCTGGGATGCCAGTTTCCTTTAGGGTTTAATGGTGCGGCGTGTGTACGTGTGGGTAATGCACTTGGAGCAGGAGATACGGCCGGAGCCATCCTCACCAGCAAGGTGTCCCTCACCTGCGCAGGTTTACAAACAGTCATATTCCGTATAGACACAGTCATCTTTCATTGTCTGCTCATGTCTGACACGTCCTTTTTCTTTTCCTTTATCTTTTGGATGCAGCTGCCTTCGCTGTTTTGCAAGGTCTTGTGCTTGCATCAACAAAAACTGTGATTGGTTTCTTATTTACATCAGACAGGTAGTTATCTGTGTTTGTCTTGCAGTAATGATGTTCTTTAAACAGTACTGTACTGGTGATAGTGTCTTATTCTGTAGGCATATTGTGGCGCTCGTCTCCAAACTCTTAAACGTCTATTGTGTGCACCAGTTGTTTGATGGTCTTGTTGTGAGTACTTTACATTGCTAGAACTTTTTTTTTTGTGTGTGTTTTAAGTGTTTTATTTTTATGCATGGTTTTAGAGTAAAAGAAAAAAAAGAAATCTGTAATTTTTTGTTACGTTGAAAAAAGTGTTGGCTATATCATGATTTAAAAAAGTTATTAATAATACGAGATTAAAAGAAAATACTATTTCAATCTTTCTTCCTAAAGCTTATAATGTTTAATTCACTGTTTTACTTGCCATTTTATGCATTTGTAACAATTGACAGCTAAAATTAATTTAAAGGAAAATTTATTGTTTTTTGCAATAAATACATACATTAAATAAAACATATATAATGAGTAATGAAGAATGTATTTTGAATTAAGTTTATTTCTCACCCCATTGGAGAATTGTTTTTCTGTTTTTGAAACATAATTGTAACAATAATATAGTTGCCAATGAGGTAAGAAAATATTTCATGGAAAAAATCATATGCACATTTAACCTGCTTTAGTAAATTAAAGAAAAAAAATTATTTTGGCAGTGTAATCATTTAAGCTAATAGTTTTTGAATGCACAGTCAGATAAATGTTCTGTAAATGCAAAAATGCAAATGTCTAAATGTATTCTTTTGTTCTGTCCTCAAGTGTGTCAGCATGGGTATTCTGTTGGGTTCAGGGAAGCAGAAGATTGCAGCTTTAGTAAATTTCCTTGGGTATTACTGCATTGGACTTCCACTTGGCGCTTCACTCATGTTTGCTGCGAAATTAGACCTTATTGGTTTGTTTTCCTTCATTTTTTCATGCTAGGATCTTATTAACAATTCAAATAAATTGTCACTCATTGTACTCGTTGATATTCTTTGACCTTGTCATCTTCTGTGGTCACCATGTTAGCATCTGGTTTCTAAATCATAATTTTATTGGGTTGAAGCACGTAGAGAACATCAGTGGACTCAGAACAGGTCCCTGCAGAATTGCATTAATGCATCTTGAGCACTCAGAACAGCATTCATTAAAACATCTCTGTAATGAGATAACAGCTGTCCTACAGCAATGTCCTCTCTTGCTTTCACAGGCTTTATGCTGGGACTTCTCGTTTCTGTTTGTGTGCAGTCCAGTATTTTCATTGCAGTCATTCTTAAACTCAACTGGGAGCAAGTGACTAAAGAGGTATATTTCAGTATTTCAGGTGTGCTTTGTATTTTTGAATTACAATTCACAGTCTATTTTACATCATAATGTGTTGAAAACAAATATTCAGTGAGGGAAAAAATATAGGATGAGACTAGATTATGACATCAGGATTTGATCAGATTATGAAAAGTGGCTACATACATATATTTTTTTAAAGCTGTTTGTTAACATTTTCCTTCCAGAAATGCAACTGTAGTTTTTTGTTAAAATCTTTATGCTTTTAATTCTTTTCTGTTCTCATCAATTATATGGTATGATGTATGGTACATCCATAACATTTCAGGCTGTGGAAAGAGCTGGAAAGCGTAAAATCCCTGCAATGTCCACTCCGGATAGTCTCACAGCAAGGCACAGAGAGGTATGTCTGATGACCTTTACTGCATCTTAACACAAAACATCTCTGGAAACTTGAGCTTGATGTCTTTTGTTGCTCTCAGAATGGGGATGAGTACATGAGCATGAACTCAAATGATCAGAACGAGGAGACAGACGTGGAGGAAAAGCCCCCAGTTCTGCTCTCTACCGCTCAGCTGATCCTCAGGAGGGGTCTGACCACCCTCGCTGCTCTTCTCATCCTAGCTGCTGGGATAGCTGTCCATCTCACTGTGCCTTTACCTGAGGTGTCTTACGCTGTCAAAGCAAATACTACTTTGGACTTAAATGTTACTACGCCTTCATCTCTCATCCATTCAACTACAGTCTCAATGTGAAAACCAGAGGCTAGAGCTGCAGCTGTTCAAACATGCAGTTTTTCCCAGGTATTTTCTGTTTAGCCATTTTCTAGAACGTTATAGTTTCCAAAACACGTTTAATCATTTCTGAAGCATTAGATATAAACAGAAATGCAACTATATTTGATTTTAAGAATATTTTGTTTTGTTGGAAAACAAGACAAAACACTGATTAAGAACGTAATATTTTAAAAACTTCTATTTGAAAACCTATTTTCAAAAACATCATAGCTTTGCATAATATGCAACAAATACAACTGCATAGTTTTCAATCATGAGCAGTCTCTGAATCATATTTCATATAATCAGGCATTCCTTATTTGATTTGTTTTGATTAAAAAAACTGATTAAAGGTTAAAATGTTAACACACATGGTCTGATATTGATTCATCCTTGGCACACATCCTTAATATTTTAAACATAATTAGAAAAGAATAAAAGGAGACGTATTTGTGTATGCACAATATTTATTTACAAACTGTAGAAAAGTTACATGTATAAAATAACATACTTGTATAATTTGTTACTCATCACACATTTGTAATATTAAAATTCATGAGTCCAGTTATAGGATCTCTTTTTCTCTTTTTTTCTTATTCTTCTTTATTCAAATCTTGCCAGAACTTTCAGCTTTGTGAACATCACATTGGTTCAAAGGTTGGTGTGAGGCACTGAGGAAGGGAAAAACATGTTAATGTTTGCCTTTCTGCTTAAATCACATCCACTGTATATGATGGTCCAACACATTGTGGGTCTAATGTACATAAGTTTAGGTATTAGTCACTCCTGTAATTGATTCCTGGAACCCGATTGATGATTCAATGATTTGTTTTTATATGTTCTTGGCTGTGAGATGTACTATATTAAGAAACAAACCAAATCTACAATTACAGTGACATTACCAGCAAACTACAATCGAAAGCCAGTTGTAATGATAAACAAACCTTAGCTTTTAAATGTTAAAGTCATATTTTCTCTAGCTTAAAAGAGCAGCTGGATGAATCATTTCATTTGGGTTAATGGAGGGGGATGTGGAAAAGAGGAAAGATAACATGTGAATGGCATGCAGGTACAAATATTGGTGATTGTAATCTGAAGGTCATTGAAAGTGTAAAGGCCAAAGGTCATGTGGAGTATAAAAAAACTGAGAAAGAGATGATTTAGTTGCGTAAGTTTTATGCAAAGTGTTTAAATGAGCTTTTACACTGTTGTTTAATGTTTTTAAAGAAAGACATCTCTTATGCTCACCAAGGCAATCAAAAATACAGTAGAAACGGCAATATTGCGAAAATGATTAGTTTAAAATGTTTTATTTTTTAATATATTTTGAAATGTAATTTATTCCTATGATGGAAATGCTTTATTCAGAAGGATTACTCCAGTCTTCAGTGTCACATGATCCTTCAGAAATCATTCTAATATCCTGATTTTCTGCTCAAGAAACTTTTCTTATCATCAATTTTGAAAGCAGCTTTATTATTGCTTAATATGCTTAATTTTACTGAGTGTGCACTGCTTAATATTTTTGTATAAGCCATAATACATTTATTTCAGGATTGTTTGATGAAATAAGAAGTTCATAAGATCAACATTTATTTCAAATATGTTTTTGTAACAATGTAAAATGTCACTTTTAACCATTTTAATGCATCCAATACTGAATAAAAGTACAAATGGCTTTATGTATTAATATATATATACACACACACGCACACACACACATATACACACACATATATATATATATACAGTGGGGATCGAAAGTTTGGGCACCCCTTGCAGAATCTGTGAAAATATGAGTAATTTTCAAAAAATAAGAGAGATCATACTAAATGCATGTTATTTTTTATTTAATACTGTCCTGAGTAAGATATTGTGCATAAAATATATTAACATTTAGTCTACAAGACAAAAGAAATGCTGTAATTATTAAAATAACCCTACTCAAAAGTTTGGAAACCCTTGGTTCTTAGTACTGTGTGCTGTTACCTGATGATCCTTGACTGTCTTTCTGTTTTGTGATGGTTGTGCATGAGTCCCTTGTTTGTTCTGAACAGTTAAACTGAACAGCGTTCTTCAGAAAAATCTTTAAGCTCCTGCAGATTCTTCAGTTTTCCAGTATCTTTGCATATTTGAACCCTTTCCAGCAGGGACTTTATGATTTTGAGATGCATCTTATCACACTGAGGACATCTGAGGGACTCAAACACAACTATTTAAAAAGATTCAAACATTCACTGATGCTCCAGAAGGAAACAAGATGTATTAAGAGCTGGGGGGTGAAAACTTTTGAACACAATGAAGATGGCCAAATTTGTCTTATTTTGTTGAAATATAATTTTTTTCCATTTAGTTCTGCCCTTCGTAAGCAACAGAAGATACTTGTATGTTTCCCGGTACACAAATTAAGTACAATTTACCTTGATCTTCAAATTCCAAAAGTTTTCAGTACTAAATAAAAAATAACATGCATTTAATATGATCTCTCTTATTTTTTGAAAATTACTCATATTTTCACAGATTCTGCAAGGGGTGCCCAAACTTTCGATCCCCACTGTATATGTAAGAATTATAATAGCAATTTTTTGAGCTATATAGTATTTTCATTAAAAAATGTAATACTTTAACAACTGTATTTACAACCCATAAATATAATGATTATATTTAATATAGCCAGTATTGAGTTTAATATTTATAGTTTAGCGTATTTAACAGCAGACTTCTACCTCTAACTATGTAACCCATGCCTGAGTTACAGCTGCCTCTAGCTCCACCACAACAACGTTACTTTGAAAAAAGCTTTACATATTACTTATTATTACTTAAATTAATGACTTATTGTGTCACAGCTTGGTGAATCTTTACTAGTGGAGTGTTCTCTGGAATACACATGAAAACTAAACAGAAAATAAAAGTCAGTTATTAACCTGTTAAATGTCACCCCGTCCCGTATACGGGATGCCTACGTTGACTATACTATATTACAATCAAATCTAATCTAATCTTGACAAACTATATATCGTCATCATCAGAAGTTATATATCACTTGAAAACATAAAATCTCAAAATTCATCCTTCAAAACCCATTTTAAAATCAGACATTGCATTACCATGTTTGATGTACCATTTACATGGTAATGCAATGTCTGATTTTAAAATGGGTTTTGAAGGATGAATTTTGAGATTTTATGTTTTCAAGTGATATATAACTTCTGATGATTTCTAAAAAGTGATAGAGAAAAAGGCAACGAGGAAGTCTTTTTTTTAAACAAAGGTCAAAGCTCCTTTTGTAATGTAGATTTCTGAGGGTGCACTCTTGTCATAAATTCATCTATTACTTTTGCTACATAATGTTTAACAAAAAATATTGGTAAAATATATATTTGGGAGTCTTAGACCTTTCCAACGATATATAGTTTGTCAAGATTAGATAAGATTTGATTGTAATATAGTATAGTCAACGTAGGCGTCCCGTATACGGGACGGGGTGACATTTAACAGGTTAATTATCTTGTAATAAGATTTCAAAAATAACTGATTGATCTTGTGAAAAAAATCTATTGTCAGGATTGCAAACATCCTCCTCCCATCCTGTGGATTAAATCAAAGCTTCTCGTTGTCTTCACCTCAGTTAATCAGTAAGCCCTCAAAGGTGCTGAATGCAGACCTGAAGAAAGAACAGCAGTAGAAGGGTCCCTTACAGTCTCTGAAGCAAAGCCAGGCCTCTTACAGCGTCTTCAAGGATCACTACTGAGAAGATCATGGACGTCTCGAGTCCCAGAACTGATGCCATGTCAGTGGAGCCCAGTGCCAAGCTGTTTTGCTGTGGTTTTGTGAGGCGTTGCATCCCTCTGGTGTTTAGAGAAGAGCTATACCACATCCTGCGCATGACTGGACCCCTGGTGAGGAGTCTGTCACATACACATCATGATGATGTGCTATGCTTTTTTTGTATGTATAGTAGAGAGCTGGCAGAGAAATGCAGCCGCTTACACAAAAATGATCCATTACTGAATAGACCATGATCTGTTTTGGGTACAGTTTGTATTATTTGCATATGACTGTATTATATTATATTTGTATCATATCTTCATGCATGTCCATTTGAATATAAATTAATCCTGGATGAGTTGATTCTTGATTGTTAAATGCATCCATAATAATGTATATGTCTTGTGTCTGGCATAAAATAAATACTGTATAAAGAAAGATGCCTATCATGAATAAAATGAATGTCATGGATATTTCCAAAAGAAGATCAGTTGAAGAAATTGGTTTTATTTCACTTCACAGATGTGCTTTATTTTATTTTTATTTATTTATTTATTTATTTATTTATTTTATTTTATCTTTTTTTTTTGGGGGGGGGGGGGGGGATTTTCACAGCCATTATCCATGTGAGTCCAGAACTTTCTTCTTCACCTTGTGCTAAATCCTTTTTTGTTTGTATTCTTAGCTTGTGTGCCGGTTCCTGAATTTTCTCCTTTTCTTTGTGGTGACGATGTTTTGTGGCCGCCTGGGGAACACTGTGCTGGCGGGTTATGCCATGGCCTCAGCTGTGAGTCGGTTCGATTCAAAATTTCTGCAGGCCAATATGTGTCATGGACCACATTATTAAGATGTCCAATGTAGTTATAGAGCATTAAGCAAAATGTGTTCGATTTGTTTTTCAGACAATAAATGTAACGGCTGCAGCGACGGGGTTGGGACTTGCTTTGGCATGCGACACTTTGGTATCACAGGTGTGTTTCATACACGAATATCACTCCAACTGCTTAGTAAAATAATAAACCAAAAGCCTGAAATGAAAAAAAGGAATGAAAGGACTGCCATGAATCACACAATGATTTGACAGTAATGAAAATTATACTGAGGGATTAAACATGTTTAATGGCTTGTATTGTTGTTTAACAACATACCGGCTGTTCAGCTGACAAAATGTCTTTCCGAAACCTTTCAGTGGACAAAAACTCCATGAATAGTTGTGAACATTTTTATCTATTTGTTTTATTAAGTGCTTGCTTCTAGCCTTAATAGATAACTTGTCTTGTTAATGTTAAAATACTTCAGACACATTAGAATGCAAATTATTCTCAATTGTTATATTCAAGCATATTGTATGATGTCTTGCATACCTTTTAAAAAAGGTATTGTCCCAGTGGAAGTTTTGTACCTTGCTTTCTGACAGTGAATGCTAAAATAACGAATAGCTTACGACCGTCTTTCATCTTCCCCTCAGACATTCGGGAGTAAGAACCTTCTCCATGTAGGCGTCATCCTGCAGAGAGGCATCCTAATTCTGACGCTCTTCAGTTTGCCATGCTGGGCTTTGCTTGTGAACACCCAGCCTCTCCTTCTCTATCTGGGGCAGGACCCCGAGGTGGCCAGGTGACCGGCACACCCTTTCTGAACATACTTGAATCGATTTTGACTGTTGAATGCTTAAACTGATCATAGATGCACTAGAGTACACTATAGAGATGGACACTTTCTCTCTCTCAGGATTGCACAGCTGTATGTGGTTGCATATGTGCCAGCAATTCCGGTAAGGTCCACTAATGGATAATTATGTATTGCATTTCCAGGCACACATGAACTCATATCAAATAATTATTTGTATACATTGCTGTTCATCCTCATTCTGTCCCATGTCTATGTCACAGGCCATGTTTCTGTATCAGCTGCAACTGTCATATCTTCAGAACCAGGTACATGAAATGATTTTTTAAGGAAACTAACAACTTAATAACCGGATTCAGTTGTATGTTGATGGTGTCATGCTCATGAACCCTCTGTAGGGAGTGATCAAGCCTCAGATGTATGCATCTGCAGTTGCCAATGTTGCTAATGTGATAGTGAACTACTTTCTGCTGTACTGGTGGGATTTTGGAGTCTAGTGAGTATGAATGTTTTCCATATTATTATGTCTTTGATCTTCAGTATTTACATATCGTTCTGTTAACTTTTAGTGGGTCTGCCGCTGCAAACAGCTTTGCTCAGGTTTTTAACTGTTTTGCCCTGTTTTGGTTCATCCGCTGGCAGAGGCTCCATGAAAACACTTGGGGAGGTGAGTTTTGTGGATGTTACCTTGAAACTGTGGTTTGCTAAGCTACTGTACTTGATTTGCATAATTTTAAACTACCTAGTCAGGCTACTTTTTGTTACTTTAGTCTTGTTCTGGAACAAAATAACGCTTTGAATGCAGTTTAAGGCTGAACCATTTTCCTACAGTATTCGGATTTAAGCATATGACATCGTTTGGAATTATTCAATTCACTTAATTGAATTAGACTTTTCATGGCCATCTACTAGGAGTCGACACTGGAGTAATTATTGCTTATATATAATCTTCTGCACATGGCAGAGAAAATACGAGGCTATTAACTAAATTGAATAAGACTTTCCAAGACAATAAACTGAATCAAACTAAGGCTTCACACTAAAATGAATCTCTCATAGGAAGGTTTTGAAGAGCGTTTTTGTCTGTTCAGCTTGTTGAGCTTGTTACTGGACAACCTGCACAATTTAAAGAACATAACCTTTCGTATAGCTGAAAGGTTAGTATACTGGCGCTACATTTACTTATTACTTTCTTACTGTTTTCCTTTTCCTCTGAAAGGGTGGTCTTTAGAAGCATGGCAGGATTGGGGGTCCTACATGAAGCTGGCCATTCCCAGCACACTGATGACCTGTTTTGAATGGTGGATCTATGAAGTTGGAGGCTTCTTGGCAGGTACAGTGCATGGTTATAATAGTGAACTAAAACCATAAAAATACAAAAAATAAAAACAAATGTAAAATATAGTATATCAATAGTGATAAAATAACTGGCATATTCACAGAACAGACAATGAATATGTTTGTATACTTAACTAGTTTTACTTTAGTTTTTTTTTTCATTGACTCTTTCCTTCATGAATAACTCTCCTCTTCCCATCAGGAATGCTGAGTGAGGTGGACCTGGCTGCTCAACACGTGGTTATCATGCTGGCGTACATCAACTACATGGTGTGTTTGGATGATCTTTGCCTTTTCCTTTTCATGACGGTGCTGTTTTTGTTCACCCCCTTTCTTATATGCCAGATCCCATTAGGAATGCAAGGTGCAGCGTGTATTCGTGTGGGAAACGCGCTTGGTGCTGGGGAAACAGCTGCTGCCATCCTCACCAGCAAGGTGTCTCTCATCAGTGCAGGTAAAACATTTGATATCAATCATTCGCAAGCCTGTCATAACACTTAGACAGTTATATGCAGCACCGGTTGATGTCATGTAAACACATTCATTTTGTTCCTAAGCTGTTTTAGCAATCTTTCAAGGTTTTGTTCTGGGCTCGACAAAAACAGTCATTGGCTACATATTCACTTCCGATGAGTAAGCCACTTATCTCATTATTTCAAGCACCAAAAAAAAAAAAACTAAATTTTTGTTGGCATATGTACACATTAACAAATCTGTAAACACTCCATTCTTCAAATTTAAAATTTAGATTAAATAGAAACAATGTCAACAACAGCTGCGTTTCAGTTTTCAGCTGGTTTTGTGATGTCTGTCATATTTAGGGCTATAGCGGAGCTTGTGTCTCACCTACTGAACATCTACTGCCCTCTTCAGTTCTTTAATGGAATACTGGTGAGTTCTTTAACTGAATTTTTACCAGTGACAGTATATAAAGGGAGGAGAATGGACCACCTGTATTGAAGTGTATTGAAATGAATGGGAGAATCTGTAATGCAGAATTATAGTGGTGTAGGAATAAAAGTCCTTCCTTTAATTTTAAAGTTAAAACTTTTTAGCATGAATTGAACTAAAGAAGCCCAACTTATAATGCCTTTGTTGCAGTGTTATTTTAGTATCGAGATAGTATCACAGTTTTTAAATTTTAAGTTAGATTTTATATTTTTAATTGTTTTATATTTAGTGTTTAAAATGTATAAATAATATATTTTAATTATAGATTCAATAAAAAAAAAATCATGTTTTTGTTAATTTTTACTTTTTTGTTATTGTTTTAGATTTATTTTTTTGTCGTGTTTTTTAAAAATGTATGTATATTTTTATACATTTCTATTCATTAGTACTTAATTATTTCAAGTTGAACAACAAAAAAAGACTGAATTAACTGAAATTAAATGTTTTCATGTATTTGTGCCTGTGTGCTATTACTGTATTAAAATGAATATTCAAGTGAAGTCACCTTTATTTATAATATGGCATGTTTTACAATACAGATTGTTCCAAAGCAGCTTTACAGTGTTAAACAGGAAGGACAATAGTTAACAAAGTTAAAGTCAATTCACTGTTGATTCAGTGATGTCATCATCCAGCTCAGTTCAGTTCCTCTTCAGGAACTCGAGCTGCGTCAAAAGCGCTTTGGGGAACGCGCCCAGCGTGCGCGACTCTGAATATCGTGTGAAATCAGACCAATGGAAGAGCGTGACGTCACCGGCGGAGTGACGTAAGCGACCAGGAAGCTATAAAAGCACGTGCCACGCAGCTGGCGTCAGCTTCGCGTCTCTCAGCAAGCGCTCTGTGTGTGATTGTCAAACTGTTTGTCTGTGAGTCTTATTTACTGTTGTCTGTCCAGTTTAAGAGCTCCTAGACAATGCCCAAAAGCAAGGCGAAAGTTAAGCATTCTGGCGATTCCAAATCGCGTTTTAGGCTGTGTGTTCCTCCCTGCCCGAGATATATAACGGGTGGGGATACACACAACCTTTGCGTGGTTTGCCTGGGTTCGAAGCACGCCGAGTCGGCTCTCGAGGGGGCCGACTGCCCGCACTGTTTGCGGATGTCGGTGCGTATGCTTCGTTCCCGGAAGGCCCTCTTCGAGGAGGGGGCCTTCGCCAGCGTTCCCCGCGGTGCTGGTCCCGCTTCTGCTGAGGCAGAACGGCGGCTGCACTCGTGGGGTTCGCAAGTGGATCTGGTGGAGGGAATGGAGACGGGCCAGTCCCTATCTCCTTCCACTTCTGCCAGATCCGGCACCCAATCCCTAGAGTCGGAAGCACGCTCAGCGGTTCCTTCCACTCAGGGAGAGGGGTCGACGCTTCGCCTCTCTTCCTCCGAGGAGGAAGTTGATGTGGAGTCGCTCGACAGGGATTCGCCACCCCACTCGCCGCAGTATGAGGAGCTCTTGGAGGTGGTTACTCGCGCGGTGGCCAAGCTAAACATCGATTGGCCCACCGAGAAAGCAGCTGAACCGCAGAGAAGCAAGCTTGATGAACGCTTCCTGCGCGCGAGTCAGCCACCTCCCAGCCGGGGCCTGCCATTCTTTCCCGACCTGCACGATGAGATCTCCAGGTCGTGGAAACGCCCATTCTCAGCCCGCCTCTACATCCCCTCGTCAGACTACTATGGGAACGTAGTGGGGATGGGAGAGCGCGGTTATAGAGCGATGCCCCGGGTGGAACAGACGCTCGCGAGCTATCTGTCCCCCGGTGCGGCGTCGTCTCTAAAGGCCTCGGCATTGCCCTCAAAGCCACTAAGAACAACTTCGGCTTTGGTGGGCAAAGGGTATGCGGCAGCAGGTCAGGCTGGTGCGTGTCTGCACACCATGGCGGTGTTACAGGTGTACCAAGCCGATCTGCTCAAGGAGCTAGATGAGGGAGAGGAGATCAAGTCCCATGATATCTCTGAGCTAAGAAGGACCGCTGATCTCTCCCTCCGCGCCACCAAGGAGACCGCTCGAGCGATTGGGCGGTCCATGGCAGCTATGGTGGCCGCGGAGAGGCACTTATGGTTGACCCTGTCTGATATGAAAGAGCGGGACAGGGTCTGCCTCATGGACGCCCCGATCCAGCCGACTGGCCTGTTCGGCGACGCAGTCAATTCTGTCGTCGACAGGTTTCAGGAGGCCCGCAAGCAAGCGGCGGCGTTCCATAAGTTCCTCCCTCGTCGCTCCCTCGGGGCATCTGGGCGGGAGATGCCCCAGCCGCTCCCTAGCTCCTCGTACCGCGAGGCTCAGAAGCAGAGCGTCGCCTCTCGTGCTCCTCCGCGTCGGGAACGAGAGTCTCGACGACGCTCTCGGCCGAGGACTTCCCAGCCCAAACAAGATCTCAGGGCGGTTATTGAAGCTAAGAAGTCCTCGGCCAAGAAACCCTGACGCCAACAACCCAGGGTTTCAGAGGGCAGCCTCTGCTGGGGTAGAGCGGTACACACCGCAGTACACGGTGCCCGTCTCCCCTCAGCGCCCTCTGGGGGCCGGTCTGCTAACCCTGCCAGTGATCCAGGGCGCAGCAGGTCCCAGCGAGCATCGCTCTCAGTATCTTCCGCCCGTGCGCGTAGCGGGGCTGAGACGCTCGCCGCCCCTGCGGGGGCCTCTTACACCAGATATCAGTCTCGCGAGACTGATTCCCTTAGTAGATTATTTAGCAGCGTGGAAACTACTGCCAAATGTATCTCGATGGGTCCTGCACACAGTAGAAAAAGGCTACCGCATTCAGTTCGGCTCCGTGCCGCCAGTATTCAACGGGGTCGTTCAGACAGTAGTCGGCCTCAGGCAGGGTCTGGTTATGGAACAGGAGGTGAAAACCCTATTAGAGAAGGAGGCCATCGAGGTGGTCCCTCCTCAAGACAGGGAGTCCGGATTTTACAGCCGGTATTTCATAGTTCCCAAGAAGGATGGGGGGCTGCGTCCGATTATAGACTTGAGGGTCTTAAATCGTTCAGTTATGAGACTAAAATTCAGAATGCTCACAATCAAGCAAGTTCTAGCACAGATCAGGTCCCAGGACTGGTTTGTCACGATAGATCTCAAAGACGCATATTTTCATATATCCATCCTTCCACATCACAGGAAGTTTCTGAGGTTCGCTTTCGGGGGCGAAGCTTACCAATATCGAGTACTTCCCTTCGGCCTTGCACTCTCACCCCGCACGTTCACATTCTCTCTAGTTCATCCAGCTCCTCTGGGACTGGGCGCTATGGTACAGACCTGGCCGAGGCTTCGTCTGTACGCATTTCCCCCTATTGCTCTGCTCCCGGGAGTTCTGGCGAGAGTACGCCGGGACGGGGTCCGTCTGTTGTTAGTAGCCCCGTTCTGGCCGGGCCGAGTATGGTTCTCAGATCTAGTCTCGCTCCTCGACGGCTCTCCGTGGGAGATACCGATCAGGACAGACCTCCTCTCGCAGGCGCAGGGTACGATAATTCACCCTCGCCCGGAGTTGTGGAAGCTGTGGGTGTGGCCCCTGAGGGGGCACAACTTTTAGCAGCCGGTCTCTCAACCGAGGTTGTTGAGACCCTTCTCCAATCCAGAGCTCCCTCAACGAGGAAACTGTACGCCCTGAGGTGGAAACTCTTCACCTCATGGTGCAGAGACCGCCAGCTAGACCCAGCAAACTGCCCGATTGGTACAGTTCTGGAGTTTCTACAGGCTAGGCTCTCTGCAGGGTTGACCCACTCCACGCTGAAGGTTTACGTGGCGGCTATTGTGGCCTACCACGCCCTTCTCGATGGCCAGTCTTTGGGAAGACACCCCTTAGTTACACGTTTCCTCCGCGGTGCGCTGAGGCTGAAAGTCGAGGCTATCAACGCTTCCTTTGAGTCCTCTGGTCGTCCCCCGCTGTCGGGAGCCAAGGCTCACTCTACCCGGGGTATGGCGGCCTCCAAGGCCTTCTTAGCAGGTGTATCCATGCTGGACATCTGCAACGCTGCGGGATGGTCCACGCCCTCCACGTTTGTCAGATTCTATGGCCTAGACATGCCAGTCACTCCAGGCGCTTCAGTCCTCCTGACCTAAGCTGTGCTCTTCGGATACACACTAGGCAGGGGTTTGGTAGTCTGGCGGCGTTGGTACTCGTTCCCCAAAGCGCTTTTGACGCAGCTCGAGTTCCTGAAGAGGAACGTCTCTAGGTTACGTATGTAACCCTAGTTCCTCGAGGGAACGAGACGCTGCGTCTCGGAGCCATACCCCCCGGCACCCCTGCCGGCGCTTGCTGGTACTCGAAGCTGACGCCAGCTGCGTGGCACGTGCTTTTATAGCTTCCTGGTCGCTTACGTCACTCCGCCGGTGACGTCACGCTCTTCCATTGGTCTGATTTCACACGATATTCAGAGTCGGGCACGCTGGGCGCGTTCCCCAAAGCGCTTTTGACGCAGCGTCTCGTTCCCTCGAGGAACTAGGGTTACATACGTAACCTAGAGACGTTCTCTTCAAACAGTCAAGCAGACAATATTGGCAGAAATTAAGTTTATATTATATATCATCTTTGTTGGTTTGTACGTGTGTGTTTGTGTACATTACAAGTTCCTGTCCTACAGTTTTTTTCTTTCAGTGTGTTGGCATGGGCATTCTTCTTGGCACAGGGCAGCAGAAGATAGCCGCTATTGCTAACCTCTTTGGCTACTACTGCATTGGACTCCCATCAAGCATTGTTCTGATGTTCACCGCTAAATTACAAGTTGCTGGTTCGTCTAAATGTGTCATAATGACTCTTGTCACAATTACTGGTGTTTGATTAGAGTGAACCTTTTAATATCTACAATTATTTATTCAGGCTTTTGGCTGGGCCTCCTCATTGCAGTATTTTTGCTAGCAATTTTTTTCACTGTGGCTATTTTTAAATTAAACTGGAAGAAAATGACAGAAGAGGTAGGTATATCAGGTCTATTAAAACGGCACCTTTCTTCTAATTATACTCCTCAAGATCATGTGCTGAGTTGATGACTAAAAGAGCTTCTTTCTCTTTTAAAGGCAATTGAGCGTACAGGAAAGAGTTCAAATGAAGCGGCAAATAGAGCAATGACTCCGAACAATCGCGACAGCTTCTACCAGGTGGTGCTCAATGCAGAGCTATTTTTTTCTGTCTTTGTTGTTTTATTTTAAATAATCAACAAAAACTAGAAGTTTAATGCATTAAACAATAAAATAAAATAAAACAATAATAATAATTACAACATGCTAAGAAATTAATGCATTCAATGATCTCTGCTGATTTGTAGATTCATACATACAACTTTTAAAGGGATGGTTCACCAAAAATAAAAAAAAATTATTTGCTTATCCTCATGTTGTTCCTATGATAACTATCTATAAGTTTATTAGCATTTTACAGAAGAGATTAAGACTTTATGAAGAATTTTCAACAGTTGTGTCCATATAACGAAAGTTGGGGTCAAAACATAATTGTACCTCATTTATATTGTGTTGACAGAAAAAATGCTTCTAGTTTCAGAATGGGAATGGATACGTGGTTGTGAGCTCTCAAGACCAGGATGAGGGGCTCAACCATACTTTGGTGCACGATGGGCCAGACGTGACTCAAGTGGAGGAAAAGCCCTCAGTTCTGCTCTCTACCTCTCAGCTGATCCTCAGGAGGGGTCTGACCACCCTCGCTGCTCTTCTCATCCTAGCTGCTGGGATAGCTGTCCATCTCACTGTGCCTTTACCTGAGGTGTCTTATGGTGCAGGTGCAAATTTTACTTTGGACTCAAACTTTACCACAGTCACTCCCATCTAGTCCGTGAGTATCGTTTGAAACCTGGGCCTCAGATAGATTCACCGTGAATATCTCTATGCTGTGAACATGAGAGGTAATGAAGAAATTGTATTGAATTAGAAAAGCAGAAGCATCTTCAAATTGATCTCAGGCTGTATATTGTGACCTAGACATGTTTATATTTTATTCTGTGTGCACTTGCTTTGTCCACAGCATTAGGCCATGTAGTAAGAAAATCGAGCAGCTTAGCAGGAAAAGGTCTGTTCCCCAGTAACACAGTCATATAATCTCTTCCGTTGACATTTCTAGTCAGGCAGCTGGAGAAATGCTGAGAAATATAATGGAAACTCGAAGCAAATGTTGTCAATTGCATGCGGGACCTTCCTAAGGAATCCTGCCTGCCTATATTGAGGGGTTGCTCAAACAGAACATGTTTTTGTGTTTAAAAGTGTGAGTTGTAGGCTAGTCGAATAAAAAACAAAAAAATAGCATGGTCTAGAGACATGCTTTTTAAAAGTTGAACTTCGCTTAATTTAAGCACCACACTTTTGGAATTACATATCATGTGCAAGGTCCTGTGAAAGAAACAAGGGGCTGTTCACTCAGAATACACTTATGAAATCCACTGTGCTGCTTTTTACAGTTGTTTTCTGTGTAAAAAATGCAATAGATGGGCATGTTTCAACATAGCATTCTAAAAACACAGTGTTTAAGTTAAAAGAAATTCAACTTCATATTTAGATCATCCTTTTTCCAATCATATTTTGTCCGTCCGAAATACTAACGCTCCATCCTAAGCCTACTAATATATCTTCACATGTCGATATGCCTCTCCACAGCTCTGCTGTCACATTTTTTTTTGCTAGCTTGTTATACTGTATGTAAATGTTCAATCCACCTATAGGCCATTAAAATTAACTAATCATGTGATTTTTCCTGGTTAAACAGTCTGACGTGATTGTGACTCTGGGCTGTTTTCAGATAAGTGTCAGGTGTGGAAGGTTCAGCTAGTTCAGCTGCTGGGAGCAAAGAGTAATATTAAAGGGGTTGTGTCATTTGAACTGGTAAAGTCAGTGACATCATTTGAATTGAACAAGACATATAAAAAACACACATGCCCTGTGCTGAGCAGTTAGATATTATTATTGTAAAAAGTTACATTTAATTCATACTTTCAAATAGCTGCAAAAGATTGCACATAGCTGACTTAGAGCAGCTTATCACAAATGAAATCCCTGGGTCAATAAATAATTTTCCAATTACATAGAGTGTCTGGGATTATTTTTCTATATCAGCTATATTCAAAGCCAGGTATATAAAGAAAACACATGCTAGATCCTTGCATGTTGGTCCAGTGTGAAATCATAATTGCAATGTGGCACGGTCTCAGTCTACACGAAACTAATGTTTTCTTCCATATTGCAACATATGTCTGAGTTTAATGTTTTTGAACCAAAAGAAAAAAAAAATGTTGGGTGGGACTTGATTTTCTCCATTGGGAACTGATTGGATCATTATTGTTTGCTGAGGCTGAGATCTTAATGACTGGTTTTATGTTTAAATTAATTTTATGAGTACACATGAATTACATGCATAACAAATCATTTATAATAAAAACTGCATTATTTTATTAATAAGGATACTGAATTTTAATTTCACGGTGGCTTTCTCTATCTACTTTTTTGCACCAGCATGCAAAAAGTAGATTTTACTGCATTTCAACTTTCAGTCCATGAAATAGCATTCACTTAAAAAGGTTCCTGAAATGTTTGTCATTTGTGTTTGTGGCAAAATGTTAGCTTAATATAAATTCATGAGATGATAAAGACGTGAGAGCATGTGGGACTGAGAGCATAGCCTTATATGCTGGATTTATTGCAGGACTCGGGATTGTACAAGTCGTTTTTGTTTGAGTAAACAACATATTAAAAAATAAATAAATACAAAAGGAGTAAGTACAAAATGACATGGCCAATGTCATGTAAACAAAACAGTGAGTGGATATTTAATGCCTGGACAATGACTGACATCCCAGAAAGTTGCTCTGCTTTGTGCCTGACATGCCTCTTCTGTCCTGTAGATACAGTACAAAACACACTGGTTGCTTTTGGGTAGCACCCAGACACGCAATAGCTGGACTCTTTATCTGCTTTAAGACACTCTAACATTTCCCCAGTACCAATCCTTCAGCTGTTCTAACATCATCTCTTTAGAAAGAACCTAACGGAGAGTCCAGCAGCTAGGAGCGCAAGCATAGTTGCCAGAGCCAGACCGCGGCGCAGCACTAACACACTCAATGGCAGCTGCACCCTCACTGTAGCAACTAGTGTTGCAGTCTCCTCAATTACTACCCCATCCATGTCTGTGGTATTATTCGCATCACAGCCTTCAATATATCCGCCATCCTCATGCGCACCTGTCAAGAAAATGACCCTTATTAGCACGCCTCATTAAATAAAATGAGACTTCTTGAGTTGTTAGTCACAACTAACATATTACCATCATCCGCCCCTCTCGTCAGTACACCAGCCCTGATCTGTGCCTGGGACGTGAAGAGTTCATCAGTAGATCAGTCAAAAGTTTCACTTAAGTGCACTGTAAAAGGACTAAATCTACTTTTAATGGAAGGAAATTCTATATTCCTCACCTCTTCAGAGGCTTTCTTCCAGTTAAGTTTGAGAAGAAGGGCGATGAGGAACACTGACTGAAGAAAGACGGAAATTAACAGACCAGTCCACAGACCTTGAGAAGATTAGAGGAATGGATTACCGTATTTTCCAGACTATAAATCACACTTTTTTTCATAGTTTGGCTGGTCCTGCGACTTATAGTCAGGTGCGACTTATTTATCAAAATTAATTTGACATGAACCAAGAGAAAACATTACCGTCTACAGCCGCGAGAGGGCGCTCTATTGTGCATGAGTCCCTTGTTTGTTCTGAACAGTTAAACTGAAAATTGAAAAAAAAAACTGAAAAATCTTTAAGCTCCTGCAGATTCTTCAGTTTTCCAGTATCTTTGCATATTTGAACCCTTTCCAGCAGTGACTTTATGATTTTGAGATGCATCTTATCACACTGAGGACATTTGAGGGACTCAAACACAACTATTTAAAAAGATTCAAACATTCACTGATGCTCCAGAAGGAAACAAGATGCATTAAGAGCTTTTGAACATGATGAAGATGGCCAAATTTGTCTTATTTTGTTGAAATATAATTTTTTTCCATTTAGTTCTGCCCTTCGTAAGCAACAGAAGATACTTGTATGTTTCCCGGTACACAAATTAAGTACAATTTACCTTGATCTTCAAATTCCAAAAGTTTTCAGTACTAAATAAAAAATAACATGCATTTAATATGATCTCTCTTATTTTTTGAAAATTACTCATATTTTCACAGATTCTGCAAGGGGTGCCCAAACTTTCGATCCCCACTGTATATGTAAGAATTATAATAGCAATTTTTTGAGCTATATAGTATTTTCATTAAAAAATGTAATACTTTAACAACTGTATTTACAACCCATAAATATAATGATTATATTTAATATAGCCAGTATTGAGTTTAATATTTATAGTTTAGCGTATTTAACAGCAGACTTCTACCTCAAACTATGTAACCCATGCCTGAGTTACAGCTGCCTCTAGCTCCACCACAACAACGTTACTTTGAAAAAAGCTTTACATATTACTTATTATTACTTAAATTAATGACTTATTGTGTCACAGCTTGGTGAATCTTTACTAGTGGAGTGTTCTCTGGAATACACGTGAAAACTAAACAGAAAATAAAAGTCAGTTATTAACCTGTTAAATGTCACCCCGTCCCGTATACGGGATGCCTACGTTGACTATACTATATTACAATCAAATCTAATCTAATCTTGACAAACTATATATCGTCATCATCAGAAGTTATATATCACTTGAAAACATAAAATCTCAAAATTCATCCTTCAAAACCCATTTTAAAATCAGACATTGCATTACCATGTTTGATGTTCCATTTACATGGTAATGCAATGTCTGATTTTAAAATGGGTTTTGAAGGATGAATTTTGAGATTTTATGTTTTCAAGTGATATATAACTTCTGATGATTTCTAAAATGTGATAGAGAAAAAGGCAACGAGGAAGTCTTTTTTTTAAACAAAGGTCAAAGCTCCTTTTGTAATGTAGATTTCTGAGGGTGCACTCTTGTCATAAATTCATCTATTACTTTTGCTACATAATGTTTAACAAAAAATATTGGTAAAATATATATTTGGGAGTCTTAGACCTTTCCAACGATATATAGTTTGTCAAGATTAGATAAGATTTGATTGTAATATAGTATAGTCAATGTAGGCGTCCCGTATACGGGACGGGGTGACATTTAACAGGTTAATCATCTTGTAATAAGATTTCAAAAATAACTGATTGATCTTGTGAAAAAAATCTATTGTCAGGATTGCAAACATCCTCCTCCCATCCTGTGGATTAAATCAAAGCTTCTCGTTGTCTTCACCTCAGTTAATCAGTAAGCCCTCAAAGGTGCTGAATGCAGACCTGAAGAAAGAACAGCAGTAGAAGGGTCCCTTACAGTCTATGAAGCAAAGCCAGGCCTCTTACAGCGTCTTCAAGGATCACTACTGAGAAGATCATGGACGTCTCGAGTCCCAGAACTGATGCCATGTCAGTGGAGCCCAGTGCCAAGCTGTTTTGCTGTGGTTTTGTGAGGCGTTGCATCCCTCTGGTGTTTAGAGAAGAGCTATACCACATCCTGCGCATGACTGGACCCCTGGTGAGGAGTCTGTCACATACACATCATGATGATGTGCTATGCTTGTTTTGGATGTATAGTAGAGAGCTGGCAGAGAAATGCAGCCGCTTATACAAAAATGATCCATTACTGAATAGACCATGATCTGTTTTGGGTACAGTTTGTATTATTTGCATATGACTGTATTATATTATATTTGTATCATATCTTCATGCATGTCCATTTGAATATAAATTAATCCTGGATGAGTTGATTCTTGATTGTTAAATGCATCCATAATAATGTATATGTCTTGTGTCTGGCATAAAATAAATACTGTATAAAGAAAGATGCCTATCATGAATAAAATGAATGTCATGGATATTTCCAAAAGAAGATCAGTTGAAGAAATTGGTTTTATTTCACTTCACAGATGTGCTTTATTTAATTTAATTTAATTTAATTTAATTTAATTTAATTTAATTTAATTTAATTTAATTTTATTTTATTTTTTTTTGGGGGGGGGGGGGTATTTTCACAGCCATTATCCATGTGAGTCCAGAACTTTCTTCTTCACCTTGTGCTAAATCCTTCTTTGTTTGTATTCTTAGCTTGTGTGCCGGTTCCTGAATTTTCTCCTTTTCTTTGTGGTGACGATGTTTTGTGGCCGCCTGGGGAACACTGTGCTGGCGGGTTATGCCATGGCCTCAGCTGTGAGTCTGTTCGATTCAAAATTTCTGCAGGCCAATATGTGTCATGGACCACATTATTAAGATGTCCAATGTAGTTATAGAGCATTAAGCAAAATGTGTTCGATTTGTTTTTCAGACAATAAATGTAACGGCTGCAGCGACGGGGTTGGGACTTGCTTTGGCATGCGACACTTTGGTATCACAGGTGTGTTTCATACACGAATATCACTCCAACTGCTTAGTAAAATAATAAACCAAAAGCCTGAAATGAAAAAAAGGAATGAAAGGACTGCCATGAATCACACAATGATTTGACAGTAATGAAAATTATACTGAGGGATTAAACATGTTTAATGGCTTGTATTGTTGTTTAACAACATACCGGCTGTTCAGCTGACAAAATGTCTTTCCGAAACCTTTCAGTGGACAAAAACTCCATGAATAGTTGTGAACATTTTTATCTATTTGTTTTATTAAGTGCTTGCTTCTAGCCTTAATAGATAACTTGTCTTGTTAATGTTAAAATACTTCAAACACATTAGAATGCAAATTATTCTCAATTGTTATATTCAAGCATATTGTATGATGTCTTGCATACCTTTTAAAAAAGGTATTGTCCCAGTGGAAGTTTTGTACCTTGCTTTCTGACAGTGAATGCTAAAATAACGCATAGCTTACGACCGTCTTTCATCTTCCCCTCAGACATTCGGGAGTAAGAACCTTCTCCATGTAGGCGTCATCCTGCAGAGAGGCATCCTAATTCTGACGCTCTTCAGTTTGCCATGCTGGGCTTTGCTTGTGAACACCCAGCCTCTCCTTCTCTATCTGGGGCAGGACCCCGAGGTGGCCAGGTGACCGGCACACCCTTTCTGAACATACTTGAATCGATTTTGACTGTTGAATGCTTAAACTGATCATAGATGCACTAGAGTACACTATAGAGATGGACACTTTCTCTCTCTCAGGATTGCACAGCTGTATGTGGTTGCATATGTGCCAGCAATTCCGGTAAGGTCCACTAATGGATAATTATGTATTGCATTACCAGGCACACATGAACTCATATCAAATAATTATTTGTATACATTGCTGTTCATCCTCATTCTGTCCCATGTCTATGTCACAGGCCATGTTTCTGTATCAGCTGCAACTGTCATATCTTCAGAACCAGGTACATGAAATGATTTTTTAAGGAAACTAACAACTTAATAACCGGATTCAGTTGTATGTTGATGGTGTCATGCTCATGAACCCTCTGTAGGGAGTGATCAAGCCTCAGATGTATGCATCTGCAGTTGCCAATGTTGCTAATGTGATAGTGAACTACTTTCTGCTGTACTGGTGGGATTTTGGAGTCTAGTGAGTATGAACGTTTTCCATATTATTATGTCTTTGATCTTCAGTATTTACATATCGTTCTGTTAACTTTTAGTGGGTCTGCTGCTGCAAACAGCTTTGCTCAGGTTTTTAACTGTTTTGCCCTGTTTTGGTTCATCTGCTGGCAGAGGCTCCATGAAAACACTTGGGGAGGTGAGTTTTGTGGATGTTACCTTGAAACTGTGGTTTGCAAAGCTACTGTACTTGATTGCCTAATTTTAAACTACCTAGTCAAGCTACTTTTTGTTACTTTAGTCTTGTTCTGGAACAAAATAACGCTTTGAATGCAGTTTAAGGCTGAACCATTTTCCTACAGTATTCAGATTTAAGCATATGACATCGTTTGGAATTATTAAGTTCACTAAATTGAATTAGACTTTTCATGGCCATCTACTAAGAGTCGACACTGGAGTAATTATTGCGTATATATAATCTTCTGCACATGGCAGAGAAAATACGAGGCTATTAACTAAATTGAATAAGACTTTCCAAGACAATAAACTGAATCAAACTAAGGCTTCACACTAAAATGAATCTCTCATAGGAAGGTTTTGAAGAGCGTGTTTGTCTGTTCAGCTTGTTGAGCTTGTTACTGGACAACCTGCACAATTTAAAGAACATAACCTTTCATATAGCTGAAAGGTTAGTATACTGGCGCTACATTTACTTATTACTTTCTTACTGTTTTCCTTTTCCTCTGAAAGGGTGGTCTTTAGAAGCATGGCAGGATTGGGGGTCCTACATGAAGCTGGCCATTCCCAGCACACTGATGACCTGTTTTGAATGGTGGATCTATGAAGTTGGAGGCTTCTTGGCAGGTACAGTGCATGGTTATAATAGTGAACTAAAACCATAAAAATAAAAAAAATAAAAACAAATGTAAAATATAGTATATCAATAGTGATAAAATAACTGGCATATTCACAGAACAGACAATGAATATGTTTATGTTTGTATACTTAACTAGTTTTACTTTAGTTTTTTTTTTCATTGACTCGTTCCTTCATGAATAACTCTCCTCTTCCCATCAGGAATGCTGAGTGAGGTGGACCTGGCTGCTCAACACGTGGTTATCATGCTGGCGTACATCAACTACATGGTGTGTTTGGATGATCTTTGCCTTTTCCTTTTCATGACGGTGCTGTTTTTGTTCACCCCCTTTCTTATATGCCAGATCCCATTAGGAATGCAAGGTGCAGCGTGTATTCGTGTGGGAAACGCGCTTGGTGCTGGGGAAACAGCTGCTGCCATCCTCACCAGCAAGGTGTCTCTCATCAGTGCAGGTAAAACATTTGATATCAATCATTCGCAAGCCTGTCATAACACTTAGACAGTTATATGCAGCACCGGTTGATGTCATGTAAACACATTCATTTTGTTCCTAAGCTGTTTTAGCAATCTTTCAAGGTTTTGTTCTGGGCTCGACAAAAACAGTCATTGGCTACATATTCACTTCCGATGAGTAAGCCACTTATCTCATTATTTCAAGCACCAAAAAAAAAAAAAACTAAATTTTTGTTGGCATATTTACACATTAACAAATCTGTAAACACTCCATTCTTCAAATTAAAAATTGAGATTAAATAGAAACAATGTCAAAAACAGCTGCGTTTCAGTTTTCAGCAGGTTTTGTGATGTTTGTCATATTTAGGGCTATAGCGGAGCTTGTGTCTCACCTACTGAACATCTACTGCCCTCTTCAGTTCTTTAATGGAATACTGGTGAGTTCTTTAACTGAATTTTTACCAGTGACAGTATATAAAGGAAGGAGAATGGACCACCTGTATTGAAGTGTATTGAAATGAATGGGAGAATGAATGCAGAAGTATAGGAGTGTAGGAATAAAAATCCTTCTTTTTAGTTAAAAGTTACAACTTTTATCATGAATTGAACTAAAAAAGCCCAACTTATAATGCCTTGGTTGCAGTTTTAAAATTTTAAGTTATATTTTATATTTTTAATTATTTTATATTTAGTTTTTAAAATGTATAAATACAATTTTATTTTAGTTATTTTATATGTATTTTAATTATATTTTCAATAAAAGAAATCATGTTTTTGTTCATTTTTAGTTTACTTAAATCGTTTTAATAATTTTTTTGTTTTGTCATGTATTTTTAATGGCTGTATATTTCTATAAATTTCTATTCATTAGTTCTTAGTTATTTCAAGCTGAAAAAAAAAACAAAAAAAGACTGAAATAACTGAAATTAAATGTAAGTATGTATATGTGCCTGTGTGCTATTACTGTATTAAAATGAATATTCAAGTCTTTTTATTATAGTCATATTATAACCTTTATTTATAATATGGTACTTTTTTTACAATACAGATTGTTCCAAAGCAGCTTTACAGTGTTAAACAGGAAAATTGTGTGTTGATAACGCAGAAGGACAATATTTAACAAAGTTAAAGTCAGTTCATTGTTGATTCAGCGATGTCATCATCCAGCTCAGTTCAGTTCTCCTCAAACAGTCAAGCAGACAATATTGGCAGAAATTAAGTTTATATTATATAATATATCATCTTCGTTAGTTTGTACGTGTGTGTTTGTGTACATTACAAGTTCCTGTCCTACAGTTTTTTTCTTTCAGTGTGTTGGCATGGGCATTCTTCTTGGCACAGGGCAGCAGAAGATAGCCGCTATTGCTAACCTCTTTGGCTACTACTGCATTGGACTCCCATCAAGCATTGTTCTGATGTTCACCGCTAAATTACAAGTTGCTGGTTCGTCTAAATGTGTCATAATGACTCTTGTCACAATTACTGGTGTTTGATTAGAGTGAACCTTTTAATATCTACAATTATTTATTCAGGCTTTTGGCTGGGCCTCCTCATTGCAGTATTTTTGCTAGCAATTTTTTTCACTGTGGCTATTTTTAAATTAAACTGGAAGAAAATGACAGAAGAGGTAGGCATTTCAGGTCTATTAAAACGGCACCTTTCTTCTAATTATACTCCTCATGATCATGTGCTGAGTTGATGACTAAAAGAGCTTCTTTCTCTTTTAAAGGCAATTGAGCGTACAGGAAAGAGTTCAAATGGAGCGGCAAATAGAGCAATGACTCCGAACAATCGCAACAGCTTCTACCAGGTGATGCTCAATGCAGAGGTCTTTTTTTCTGTCTTTGTTGTTTTTTTTTCAATTATCAACAAGAACTAGAAGTTTAATGCATTAAACAATAAAATACAATTAAAATAATAATAATAATTACAGCATGCTAAAAAAAGTAATGCATTCAATGATCTCTGCTGATTTGTACATTCATAGATACACTTTTAAAGGGATGGTTCACCAAAAATAAAAATTGTTATTTGCTCATCCTCATTGTTCCTATGATAACTATCTATAAGTTTATTAGCATTTTACAGAAGAGATTAAGACATTATGAAGAATTTTCAACAGTTGTGTCCATATAATGAAAGCTGGGGTCAAAAACATAATTGTACCTCATTGTGTTGACAGAGAAAATGCTTCTAGTTTCAGAATGGGAATGGATACGTGGTTGTGAGCTCTCAAGACCAGGATGAGGGGCTCAACCATACTTTGGTGCACGATGGGCCAGACGTGACTCAAGTGGAGGAAAAGCCCTCAGTTCTGCTCTCTACCTCTCAGCTGATCCTCAGGAGGGGTCTGACCACCCTCGCTGCTCTTCTCATCCTAGCTGCTGGGATAGCTGTCCATCTCACTGTGCCTTTACCTGAGGTGTCTTATGGTGCAGGTGCAAATTTTACTTTGGACTCAAACTTGACCACAGTCACTCCCATCTAGTCCGTGAGTATCGTTTGAAACCTGGACCTCAGATAGATTCACCGTGAATATCTCTATGCTGTGAACATGAGAGGTAATGAAGAAATTGTATTGAATTAGAAAAGTAGAAGCATTTTCACATTGATCTCAGGCTGTATATTGTGACCTAGACATGTTTATATTTTATTCTGTGTGCACTTGTTTTGTCCACAGCATTAGGCCATGTAGTAAGAATATCGAGAAGCTTAGCAGGAAAAGGTCTGTTCCCCAGTAACACAGTCATATAATCTCTTCCGTTGACATTTCTAGTCAGGCAGCTGGAGAAATGCTGCCAAAAAGAAGACATTCTTCAAAGCCGCTGTCATATATTGAGAAATCTGTATTATGGAGACTCGAAGCAAATGTTGTCAATTGCATGCGGGACCTTCCTAAGGAATCCTGCCTGCCTATATTAAGGGGCTGTTCAAACGGAACATGTTTTTGTGTTTAAAAGTGTGAGTTGTAGGCTAGTCGAATAAAAAACAAAAAATAGCATGGTCTAGAGACATGCTTTTTAAAAGTTGAACTTCGCTTAATTTAAGCACCACACTTTTGGAATTACATATCATGTGCAAGGTCCTGTGAAAGAAACAAGGGGCTGTTCACTCAGAATACACTTATGAAATCCACTGTGCTGCTTTTTACAGTTGTTTTCTGTGTAAAAAATGCAATAGATGGGCATGTTTCAACATAGCATTCTAAAAACACAGTGTTTAAGTTAAAAGAAATTCAACTTCATATTTAGATCATCCTTTTTCCAATCATATTTTGTCCGTCCGAAATACTAACGCTCCATCCTAAGCCTACTAATATATATTCACATGTCGATATGCCTCTCCACAGCTCTGCTGTCACATTTTTTGTTGCTAGCTTGTTATACTGTATGTAAATGTTCAATCCACCTATAGGCCATTAAGATTAACTAATCATGTGATTTTTCCTGGTTAAACAGTCTGACGTGATTGTGACTCTGGGCTGTTTTCAGATAAGTGTCAGGTGTGGAAGGTTCAGCTAGTTCAGCTGCTGGGAGCAAAGAGTAATATTAGAGGGGTTGTTTCATTTGAACTGGTAAAGTCAGTGACATCATTTAAATTGAACAAGACATATAAAAAACACACATGCCCTGTGCTGAGCAGTTAGATATTATTATTGTAAAAAGTTACATTTAATTCATACTTCCAAATAGCTGCAAAAGATTGCACATAGCTGACTTAGAGCAACTTATCACAAATGAAATCCCTGGGTCAATAAATAATTTTCCCATTACATAGAGTGTCTGGGATTATTTTTCTATATCAGCTATATTCAAAGCCAGGTATATAAAGAAAACACATGCTAGATCCTTGCATGTTGGTCCAGTGTGAAATCATAATTGCAATGTGGCACGGTCTCAGTCTACACGAAACTAATGTTTTCTTCCATATTGCAACATATGTCTGAGTTTAATGTTTTTGAACCAAAAGAAAAAAAAAATGTTGGGTGGGACTTGATTTTCTCCAATGGGAACTGATTGGATCATTATTGTTTGCTGAGGCTGAGATCTTAATGACTGGTTTTATGTTTAAATTAATTTTATGAGTACACATGAATTATATGCATAACAAATCATTTATAATAAAAACTGCATTATTTTATTAATAAGGATACTGAATTTTAATTCAGTATCCTTATTACACTGGCTTTCTCTATCTACTTTTTTGCACCAGCATGCAAAAACTAGATTTTACTGCATTACAACTTTCAGCCCATGAAATAGCATTCACTTAAAAAGGTTCCTGAAATGTTTGTCATTTGTGTTTGTGGCAAAATGTTAGCTTAATATAAATTCATGAGATGATAAAGACGTGAGAGCATGTGGGACTGAGAGCATAGCCTTATATGCTGGATTTATTGCAGGACTCGGGATTGTACAAGTCGTTTTTGTTTGAGTAAACAACATATTAAAAAATAAATAAATACAAAAGGAGTAAGTACAAAATGACATGGCCAATGTCATGTAAACAAAACAGTGAGTGGATATTTAATGCCTGGACAATGACTGACATCCCAGAAAGTTGCTCTGCTTTGTGCCTGACATGCCTCTTCTGTCCTGTAGATACAGTACAAAACACACTGGTTGCTTTTGGGTAGCACCCAGACACGCAATAGCTGGACTCTTTATCTGCTTTAAGACACTCTAACATTTCCCCAGTACCAATCCTTCAGCTGTTCTAACATCATCTCTTTAGAAAGAACCTAACGGAGAGTCCAGCAGCTAGGAGCGCAAGCATAGTTGCCAGAGCCAGACCGCGGCGCAGCACTAACACACTCAATGGCAGCTGCACCCTCACTGTAGCAACTAGTGTTTCAGTCTCCGCAATTACTACCCCATCCATGTCTGTGGTATTATTCGCATCACAGCCTTCAATATATCCGCCATCCTCATGCGCACCTGTCAAGAAAATGACCCTTATTAGCACGCCTCATTAAATAAAATGAGACTTCTTGAGTTGTTAGTCACAACTAACATATTACCATCATCCGCCCCTCTCGTCAGTACACCAGCCCTGATCTGTGCCTGGGAATTGAAGAGTTCATCAGTAGATCAGTCAAAAGTTTCACTTAAGTGCACTGTAAAAGGACTAAATCTACTTTTAATGGAAGGAAATTCTATATTCCTCACCTCTTCAGAGGCTTTCTTCCAGTTAAGTTTGAGAAGAAGGGCGATGAGGAACACTGACTGAAGAAAGACGGAAATTAACAGACCAGTCCACAGACCTTGAGAAGATTAGAGGAATGGATTACCGTATTTTCCAGACAATAAATCACACTTTTTTTCATAGTTTGGCAGGTCCTGCGACTTATAGTCAGGTGCGACTTATTTATCAAAATTAATTTGACATGAACCAAGAGAAAACATTACCGTCTACAGCCGCGAGAGGGCGCTCTATGCTGCTCAGTGCTCCTGTAGTCTACACAGATCAGCATAGAGCGCCCTCTCGCGGCTGTAGACGGTAATGTTTTCTCTTGGTTCTTGGTTCTAAATAAATGCGACTTATAGTCCAGTGTAGTGATCGACCGATGTATCTGTTTACCGATATTTTTCCCGATATTTAAGCATTTTTCCATAATCGGGTATCGGTTTTGTAATATCGGATTCGCCGATTTACGGCGCCATCTTGTGGCCGTTTTGAGATTTCCGCTATTGCAGCCCGGGCGTCTGAGGAGATCAGTCAACAACAACTCAGTGCACAGGTAAATATATGTTCTACTTGGTTTGCTTTAATTAATCAACTTTATTTAACATAACAGACATGCACAAATGAGATCTGAGACATAAATTCCTGATATAGTTAATTTATGCAGCTTGTTTCTAAACAATTGAGACGAACTCATTGAGTCACGTAGTATAATTCATCATGTCCTGCCCCAATAAAGACGTATCTTTACACAAATTAAATAAAACAGACATGAATGAGTGCATGTTGAAAATAAAAGCGTTGAATTTAATTCTCTATCTGTTGTATTTGCTCACCATTAGTCTAGAAGAGAAAGTTTGTTCATATTGCTTAGCAACTGACGGATGATCTGGAGGCTTAAGGACGGCCACTGAATGAAACTTTTGACAAGATTATCTTGTTTAAACACCCTAGATTATATTATCATTTACTACATAACAATTATTTCGCTAATACACATATAAATATAGCCTACCGCTTTGTGGAAATTAATTATTTATTATCTCCATGCGCGATCGCGGTTGATTAAGTTATAGTCAAACAGCACTTTGTCAGTTGGCATTTCATGATTTAACGTTAGATTAAATTTAGATCATAAAATGCCGACTGACAAGTGCTGTTTAACTTTATATAGTCTCGGGGAAAAAAGTTCGTTCATATTGCTCAGCACCTGACTGGGTTAATGATCAGGAAGCCTCAAGCAATGCCACTGAATGAAACTTTTGACAAGATTATCTTGTTTAAACACCCTAGATTATATTATCATTTACTACATAACAATTATTTCGCTAATACACATATAGGCTACATATACCGCTTTGTGGAAATTAATTATTTATTATCTCCATACGCGATCGCGGTTGATTAAATTATAGTTAAACAGCACTTTGTCAGTTGGCATTTCATGATCTAACGTTAGATTGAATCTAGATCATAAAATGCCAACTGACAAGTGCTGTTTAACTTTATATAGAAAAAAAGTAAAAAAGTTCGTTCATATTGCTCAGCACCTGACTGGGTTGATGATTAGGAAGCCTCAAGCACGGCCAATGCATAACATTTTTGAAGGAAGCAGGCTTACAGGGCAAAACTATTTATTTGTGTATAAATATAATGTTTTTTTTTGTATGCAAGGAGGGTGTGATTGTTATAAATAAAATGTTTTTTTTCAGCTCATTTGTGTTGTAATAATTGTCAGAAACAGATGTATAACAGTAAATAAATATCGGTTCTGCATATCGGTTATCGGGTACATAAACATACAAATAATCGGATCGGTATCGGTTATAAAATATCGGTCGATCACTAGTCCAGTGCGACTTATATGTTTTTTCCTCGTCATGACGTATTTTTGGACTGATGCGACTTATACTCAGGTATGACTTATAGTCCGAAAAATACGGTACATAGAATGCAAGACAGAGTGAAACATGAACAAAATACATATATAATAAATAATAATAAATGTCATTATAAAATATATCAAATTATATTTTGATCTGTATTTGTATTTTAATTTAAATTAGAAATATTTTCAAATATAATGTACTATTATTAGTGTTTTTCTTTTAAATGTAATAAATATATGAAGTCATATAAACATATTTTAAATTCTATTTCTAATGTACATTTAATATAAATTATAAATATTAAATACATATTATTTTTGTTATAAACACACAATTTATTAGTATTAAGATGAAAAGTTCTGAATTCATTAATTACCTATAATATATAAGCATACTACTAATAAAGATAAATTATATTTAACAGTAAAAAAAAAAAAAACTAAACAATATTTAACAATATTTAAATATATATTTATTTTCATTTATTATATATATATATATATATATATATATATATATATATATATGCCTCACCAAAAATTCCCCATTTCGCAGCAAACATCAGGGATATTCCAATAGGAAAGCCAACAGCATAATATCCAACAAGGTTGCAGACTGCCCCAATCTTCTGCTTGCCCAGAGCTTTCACTATACTGCCACTTGCTGCCTGGTTGGTTTGAAGGAAGAAATAGTCATTAATATTTTCTTCCTGGATGACCATATGCAGTGTCTCTATGGAAGCCCGTTTCCGCAACTAAATAAAAAAAAAATAAGAAGGTAACTGTGACTTTATATCTCGCAATTCTGACTTTCTTTTATGCTCAGAACTGTGAGTTCATATCTCCCAATTCTGAGAAAAAAAATTCAGAATTGAGAATTTGTATTACACAATTATGAGAAAAAAATAAGTTGCAATGACCTTGTTTTATTTCTTATTTAGTGGCGGAAATGGGCTTCCATAAGTTTCAGATGTGTTTGAGTATAAGGAATAACATTCAGTATAATAAAGGTTTGAACTCAACTTTTCTGATCAGTGTGTTGGTGTTGTCAGTTTTGTTATTAACACTAATGAGGGCTGTGAGTGCTCTAACACTACTCTGCTAATGACTTACCGCTGTGGCGTCAAGAAGATGGAACGGAGCGAATAAAACCATTACCGTGGCAACCCTCATTGTGATGTCTCTGTGAGAGGAAGAAAACATTTGCCTCAATATTAGTCTTGTTTTTCGCAAAATGCTGTTTTCAAAAGTATCAGTTTGACATATTTTATTACTTTGAGGCTTTGAATTTTGTGGCTTTAAATGATTTTATTCCTTTTTCAAAGCAGGTTAATATTATGTTAATTATAGATGCAAATATAATGTTTGCATCGGTACTAATGTTAAACTAAAGATTTTGAAATGCATTAAATACATAAAGTACATATTTAAAGTATTACATGAGCAGAGTTCATTCTAGAGTTGCCGCTTTAGTACTAGTGATGTTAGGAGAAATAATTATGCAAATGTTTTTAAATATGGAAGAACACTCACTTGTCATTTGTGAAGATATAACCAATTACATTCCTTGAGGAACCAACGACAGTTGCCAAAACCACTGCAACAGAGACTGAAAATAAAATGCAATCAAATATTTTCCACATTAATCAGTAGAATATTAGCATGGTATAAAAATAATTTACAGTACTAGCTAGTGATGTATACAGGCATAAAGTAATGATTTGTGTAAGTGGAATCTAAAATCTTTGTTCTTTCTTAGTATTACCTGCACAAATCATAGAGAGTTTGGCAGAGAGCTTGGCTTGGGCAACATCTCCTGCTCCCATGGCATTGCCCACCCTCACATTGCCAGCTACACTGAACCCTATAGGGAACTGAACACAAGCCACTGACTAAGTGTTCATGCACCTTGAAATAAAACACTTTCCCACTAATAAATATTTACCATATATGCAATATTCGCTAGTCCATACACAACTGACTGTGCTCCGAGCTCCACCTCACTTATCAGACCTAAAATAAAAAATAAAAATAATAATAAAAGATTAGGAACAGGGTTCATTTTGAGTCAAATCTGAATTTAAATGGATGCAGAATTCAAAAAGTAGAATTAAATTTAACTCATACATCAAAAATATGCAAAAAATGCTGCTGCAGTATAATGTCCATAAATCAGTGCTTTCTGGATGTGGGATTTCTAAATTAAAAAAAAAACCAATACACTTCAAAGCACTAGAAATTATAGTAAAAATTTAAAAAGCCTTTATTCATATGACTTTACAAAAAAAAAAAAAAAACACACACACAAGTTTACTAACGAATTGTAGTTAACAAGTCTTCATTAGGGTGTCACATATAATTTCAAGCTCTTTGGAGTGATTCCTTTTTTGATAAATTTAGATCACATTCATTCATAAATTAGTTTACTGTAAGAGTAGTTTTAAAAATACATCTTGTTATATCAATTTTATGTAGTTGCTGTCAAATGATTAATTGCGATTAATCACATCCAAAATAAAAGTTTTTGTTTACATAATACATCTGTGTATACTGTGTGTATTTATTACGTATATACAAATGCAAACACATGCATTTATATATTTTAGAAAAATATTATACGTTTATATATTAAGTATATTTTTTATATAATATAAAATATAAGAATATGAATATATCAATGTATAAATGTAAATATTTTCTTAATATATATTGTATGTGTGTGTCTTTATATATACATAATAAATACACACAGTACACACACATATTATGTAAACAAAAACTTATTTTATGTTATCATACACATACTGTAAGCAGTCAGACACATTTTAATATACTAATAATCAAAGAAAATAAAAATAAAGCCAAAATTATTATTTGCATTTTAGTTTTTTGTTGTGATAGGACAGATCCGAACTGACAGGAAGTGAACAACGGTGCTGTATGTCGACGCACTGCCCACAAGGCTATCGAAGCTGACGTACAGTTACATATTTTAAAAGCATTTTATTTCTAAAAAGTCATTTTTATAGTAGGTTTATCATATACTTTATATAAGAACACTTATTAATATTAAAGTTTATTAACATATTAAAGTCATAATTGCTAAAAAATGATAATGTATTTACTTCTTTCTGTCATTCCAATTCCACATCCTGTAAGTTGCGGTCTATTCAACTCCAATATCAACTCGAATAATACCAAACAAATGACTAGACATATTCTTAAAAATGTTGTATAACAGTTTGACAAGTGTGCATTCTCCAACCTGACAGCAGTCCTCCAATCTCATAAGTCCACCACTCTGCACACATCATGAGCATACTTGGAATGGCCAGATGGATGAATGAGTCCCACTCCTGCAAACAGTCCATCGACCAACCTATACAGCAATAAAGAAATGCTTTAATGTATCTGTCAACTGGATCAGCTTGGAGAGAGGACCTACTGTATAATAACAGATTTCTCACCAGCTTACCAGGCCAAGTATCCTTATGAAGGCCCATGCATCGGATGTAGATAAACAATATGATCGCCAAACTGTACTGTGAGATTGTATTAGCAGCTGCTGATCCACTGCAGATGAATTGCACATGGTGGGTAAGTTCCCGAGTTACTTTCTGTACTTTAGTTTAACAGCAAATATCATGGAAACTCACGGAACACCCAGGTCCAGGACAAAGAGGAAGATATAGTTGATTAAAGCATTTAGGAGATTTGCCACTACGCCAGTAATGACCAGCGGCCAAATAATTCCCTGTAATGAGAGATTTCATTAAATTTCACATTCATGCTTTCACAGAGCATTACGTTTTAATGTCTTTCTCATACCTGATTCTGTAGATATTTTGCTTCAATAATGAACACGAAAGCAGCCTGAGACAAACATAACAGTGTTATTTTTCTACACTGAGAGCACCTAAACACTTTAAATCAAGAAAAAAAATCTAATTTTAGTCACAAAATCTACGAAATAACAACCATTAGACCAAAAAGGAGAGCCTTTCTTTTAAGCGTTTAGTAGATTTGAGACATGACAAAATAAGAGTGTGTATAACATTGAAGTGGGGATCACTTTTCTAGATAATGGAAGTACATACCGGAAGACCAGGCAAAAATATGTTCACATACAGCTGAGATACTCTGAAACAGAATAACAGTTATTGTTTTAGCCTTTTGATTCTTTAATAACTATTTCCTGTTGAGCACATGAATATGTTCCATAAAGCTATTATTGAAGGATGTTATTGCATGCATTCTCCTTTTATTTCAGAGTCAGCATGTGCCAATATGCTAATTACAATCTTGAATAGTGCTCACCTGGCAACCTCTGGGCTTTGCCCTACAAGCAGTAATATTGACTCTGTATTGATAAGAAATGCACAGCATGGCAAACATGCGAGCAGCAGAATTAAAATGGCTTTCTGAGTTATAAGACCAACTAGATGCAAGTTACCAGCTCCAAAAGCCTGCAAAAGACAGAAAAACAATGTATTAAAAAAATTAAAAGGTTCTATTTGTGTATGTGTTGAATGTACATGAAAATTAATTTATACCTGAGAAATCAGTGTGTCACATGCTGCGGACAAGCCATAACCAATACCAATACCCATAACACTGATGACCTGTAGGTGAAAAACACAATGAACCCTCATTAATCGCTTAAATATATATATATATATATATATATATATATATATATATATATATATATATATATATATACATGTATATATATATATATATATATATATATATATACATGTATATATATAAAGAGGAGATACAGTAGATATATAAAACTCACAGCTGTGGCAAGAGTCACACCATCAAGCTCTACTTTTCCCAGGTGCCCACAGAACACAGTGCTTACAAAAATAATCAAATAGTCGAAAAGATAGGACAAAAACTATAAGAAGAAACAACAGAGACATGGGTGACATGGTCAGTGAATAGCAAAGCATGCCATTTCTGTGATGCTGGCTCAGTTAAAGCTCAAAATATTGTTTTGTATAGGCTAAAGATTTTTTTTTTTTTTTTTTTTTTTTAAGATTTCAGGAAGTTTCTAATGATCTTGAACATCTTGCTTAGCTGCTTCAGATCTATATTAGGGAACTAAACTCTTGATTGATGGATGGGACACCTCTGACATAACTAAACAGCGCTCAAAAAGACACACTTCACATTTATGGACGCTAAATTGATGGACTGTACAAAATTAAATACTGGTTAAAAATAAAAATTTTCGTAGAACAATTCTAAACATTAAGTTGAACGATTAAACCATAAAATAAAACAAGGACGTACTGTACTTACCACAGGCAGAGCTAGTGAGCATAAGTTTACAATTTCTCTTGAAATGTGTACAGGTAAAAAACGAAAACAGTTCAGGCACCCTTGACATCTGGATGTGTTTTCTGGTTCGTTCATCCTGACAAATGGTTTGATATATCAGATACAGAGCTATAACTGAAGCAGAACCTGGAACACGTGCCTTTAGAAAGCTGTTCTTATCTCTGTAGTTCTGATTCGACCGTTTATGGTGGTCACAATAAATGAGTCACAGTTCAAATCCAATCCAGCTGACGTCGAATGGGTGGATCGATCGTGAAATATTAATACTGACTGTTGATACTGTTGTATGGCGAAAGGCGAGAGGATCGATCCTCACATATATTAATAATTAATATATGTTTCTTAAACTAGTGGTTTCAGTATTTGTTTATCACCCAGATTAATCTCTATCGTAAGGTTTTAGTGAAAAGTAGAAAAACAAGTTTGTTTGATAGGAACCCCTTCTTCTGCTCAAATCAACACGCGCAGAAATACTGAAACACAGAGCAGATCACACACAACAAAGTAAGGGGTAGAACACAAGGGTTTGTGGCAGGGCTCACATCGTGTAGGTGTCTCAGTGTGCACCCCAGTTTAAATGAATATGTTGTTATAATAGCTTTCAATATAAAAAAGCAAGTCCTCAAAGCATTTGCTTGTTGTATCTTTCGATATCCAGTAAAGTATTAAATCCCATGGTTTATTGAACACTATCCTCATGATGGTGCAAAAATGACATTTGATATTTTTAATCGGTTGCTATGTTCAGCCAAACACTGCTGCTCATGGACACACACACTGCTGCTGCTGCAGTTCCTAATGTCGCCAACTGGTGGCGTTGTTTGTTCTAAAATTCTAAGAGTTTGAATACTTGGATTTTTGTTCCGGTAAAGATTTCACTGCGGTTGATTTAAGTATTTTCTATTTTAGCACATACCTTGACTACATGTAAGTATTGACTACAAAAAAGGATATTGGGCATTTCCACTACTGCTCAGAAAAAAAGAAAAAGAAAAAGTTTTGATCTTACCAATGGATGTTGTTACAATGGAACCTGCCATTAAAAAGCTTTTTATAATATTTAGAGCTTATTTTAGTTTTATTACAGCCTGCTATAGATACTTGTACCTTTTCCTTCAAAATCTTATAGATGCTATACATTGGCCCTTGTGGAAACTCCCGTTGTGACCCAGTCTCCACCACATATACTTCTTTGTGACACTAATACTGGCTAGATGTAAATGAATTATCTTTTTATCCAACATATTATTATCCCGAAAGAGTTAACCATAAAGGGAGAATAAAAGTTAACCATATTCACTTAGTTCAACAAAAGGTCTTTTACAAGAATAACTTCCAAGCAAAAATGAACATTTTTTTTCTTACTATATTTTTGGGCTCTCATATGTTTACAGTCAAATTGGAGGCTGAGGTATATGCGCTTTTGGTTCAGATGGATAATGAGTGGGTGTTGAAGTTGCCGAAAAGCAGAAAACGGCACTGTAATTATATCTGTTCTAAGATCATAGTGATCACAGTGTCACTGCACACCCAACCGCTTGTTAGATGCTTACTTGTTAGGCCTATAACAATTTAATTTCTTAAATAGAAAACAGGCATTCTGTGGTGAATGGCAGACCTTTTTGGGGACCTTTTTTCTGTAATTCAATTTTATCGCTTTGTTTCATGACAGAGATTATAATTTATGTGTGACTGTGTATTTTTAAGAACGATTTCTTTGTTTGGTGCATTTGGCATCATGCACGTGATCTAAACCTAACCAAAATTGCAACATTCCTCTGTAGTTATTGCAACAGTTGTAAGAAATTATAATGAGGTTTTAACCTGGTCATACCTCAGCAATTGAGGATTATTATGCGCTATGGGGTTGCTGTGTGGCCGCTTACTGGAGACTGTAAATACATGGTTGTGAAGTCTAGTCTTTTGTCTCCACAAGATCGTGAACTATCATTAATCCAGTGCTTCTGACCTTGCCAGGTTTATGAAATCATCAGGTGGATTTGCAGTGGTGCAGCGCTGTCTCCCCTTAGGATTTAGCTTGACCTTAAAGATTTTCATTGAGAGTCACAGTCACAACAAGTACAACATTGACTTTTAAAGTCTTCACCAAGAGCTTACTGATTTCACCGCTTTCTACCCTTTTTGTGTGGAACCCCCTGCTTTCTTTTGACATTAATTGTAAGTGTACATCATGTTCCTGCTCGAGTCCAGGGCTTTCCCACACTTTATTTTCAAGGAAAGGAGACTCAGCCCAGCTAACAACTTTTGGTACCCAGAACATTTTGGTTATAAAATAAAACCGTAAAAATAACCATAGAGAATGTTCTGTATTTGTTCTCTTTAGGTTGTCACAAAACAAAACTCCCTTATGTGGTCTCTACTGTATGTACACAGAATATTGAAGTTGCATATTTAACAACTGTAAACTCTGTTAAATGACAAAAACATAGAGAGATTACTATAGTTTGATTGCAAAAAAATATAAATGAAAAACCAATCTAGAAATTCCTAGATTGTTATTATTAAGTTTCTAAAATATCCAAGCGGGAACCGTATGCCCAAGTTTTCTGGAAGGAAAACTATGAATAAAAAAATATATTGAATTGTCAGTCTTGAAGTTTTATTTCCTGTACTGATCCGTCATGCGGAAAAATGCTTTTATTGTGCTCCAGGCAAGTTGAAACACTAAGGATTTGATACTGCACTTTTGGGAAAATCCGTTTGCTTTGTTTTTCCATTACAGACTGGCATTTTAATTTTATTTTTAAGTGACAATGGGCATTTCTGGCTCTGCTCGCATGAGCGAGAGTCAGCTGAGCTATTTTATAGGACTCAGTGTTTATAGTACACTGTCATTGCTTCTGTGCCATGTTGTTTCCCCAAATAGTTTTTGCTTCACATTTAATTTGTACTGGCGGAATCACTTTGAACATAATGAAACTTCTTGAGCTTAATGAAAGTTGTAGTTTTAGTTTACTTGATGTACAAAGTTGAAGTTATTTTAAAACAACAGCTGTCAGTTTTTCTGCATCTTCATATACCAGCATGATACAGGTCCTTCTAAAAAAATTAGCATATTGTGATAAAAGTTCATTATTTTCCATAATGTAATGATAAAAAATAAACTTTCATATATGTTAGATTCATTGCACACCAACTGAAATATTTCAGGTTTTATTGTTTTAATACTGATGATTTTGGCATACAGCTCATGAAAATCCAAAATTCCTATCTAAAAAAATTAGCATATTTCATCCAACCAATAAAGGAAAAGTGTTTTTAATACAAAGAAAGTCAACCTTCAAATAATTATGTTCAGTTATGCACTCAATACTTGGTCGAGAATCCTTTTGCAGAAATGACTGCTTCAATGCGGCGTGGCATGGAGGCAATCAGCCTGTGGCACTGCTGAGGTGTTGTGGAGGCTCAGGAAGCTTCGATAGTGGCCTTAAGCTCATCCAGAGTGTTGGGTCTTGCGTCTCTCAACTTTCTCTTCACAATATCCCACAGATTCTCTATGGGGTTCAGGTCAGGAGAGGTGGCAGGCCAATTGAGAACAGTAATACCATGGTCAGTAAACCATTTACCAGTGGTTTTGGCACTGTGAGCAGGTGCCAGGTCGTGCTGAAAAACGAAATCTTCATCTCTATAAAGCTTTTCAGCAGAGGGAGGCATGAAGTGCTCCAAAATCTCCTGATAGCTAGCTGCATTGACCCTGCCCTTGAGAAAACACAGTGGACCAACACCAGCAGCTGGCATGGCACCCCAGACCATCACTGACTGTGGGTCCTTGACACTGGACTTCAGGGAATTTGGCATTTCCTTCTCCCCAGTCTTCCTCCAGACTCTGGCACCTTGATTTCCGAATGACATACAAAATTTGCTTTCATCCAAAAAAAGTACTTTGGACCACTGAGCAACAGTCCAGTGCTGCTTCTCTGTAGCCCAGGTCAGGCGCTTCTGCCGCTGTTTCTGGTTCAAAAGTGGCTTGATCTGGGGAATGCGGCACCTGTAGCCCACGCCTGTGCACGGTGGCTCTGGATGTTTCTACTCCAGACTCAGTCCACAATCTTCCTCAGGGTCCGGTCACCTCTTCTCGTTGTGCAGTGTTTTTTGCCACACTTTTTCCTTCCCACAGACTTCCCACTGAGGTGACTTGATACAGCACTCTGGGAACGCAGTATTTCATCCACATTAATAAACATAATGCAGGGAAAGGTTTTCTACAGTTTTATTCAATTTGATCTCTTTAACATAATAGAAGAGCAGTTTCAGGACATATTCCGATCACATGCCCTATACTGTACTATACTGTAAGTGCTTTATTTTTCATAAACAGCATTATTATTTTTTTTATTTGTATAATTTCTCCAAAATTGCAAAATAATGTTTCAGTAAGCATTGTAGTATTTAGTCAAATAAAATGTGATACAGTGTATCAGTGAACTCGCACACCACACTGGTAATGTGCATTAAACTCTGAGAGACCATCCCTGCCTGTGCGTTAATGTCATACACTTTCCAATTGTGCATTATTTTCATTTTAGAAATATTTCTAAAGAAAGTCATTTTGATGCTATAGGTACAGACTGGAACTATAAAACGTAGATGTACACATAGTATTAAAGTTGCATATTTTAACTCTGTTTAGAGAGAATACAATAGTTTGATGGCCCAAAACAAAACACACTCACATAAAACAAAAGAAAATCAGTTGTTGCATTAATACAAGGAAAAATTTACATTTTAAAATTGCACTTCTCCAGTGATGTAATAATGCATTATTCATGCAGTTTGTGGCGTTTAACACTATAAATTATATATTTATAATTTATACATGTTCAAATGTTTCAGCATACCTGTTATGAACTAGGACTATTTCATGTGTCAAAACCATGAGGTATTTGCAGAATTGAATCTAGGAAATTGCCCGTGATGTGTCTTACTAGTTTAATGCCCTGAGATTTAAGGCAGTTGTTGGTGAGGCTTTCACATCTCATTCAGGTTTATCCCAGAGAATTTCAAATGATTAATTATAATTGGAACGAACATCCACAATATGTTTTTTTCTTCTGGGTCATCGTTTAGTCTACTGTTATCAGATAATCATGCCATCTAAAGCAATGTTTGTGAATATATGAAATGTTTGAAACATTTGATTGTTTCGATGATTGAAACATCTGACATGCATATTTGGTTGATAAAGTTGGGTTGCAAAATGTTATGACCATGTACACTAGTGTTCAAAAGTTTGGGGTAAGTAAAATTCACCCTTTTCTATTCATCAAAGAATCAAACAAACATGGTTTCAACAGACATATTAAGCAGCACAGCTGTTTTCAACAATGATAATAATAAGAAATCAGCATATTAGAATGATTTCTGAAGGACTGTGTGACACTGAAGACTGGAGTAATGGCTGCTAGAAAATCCAGCTTTGCCATTACAGTAATAAATTACATTTTAATATATATTAAAATATAAAATGGTCATTTTGTTGCAAAAACTATTTCACAATATTATTAACATTAATTAGAAAACTATTTCATAATATTATTCTTACTGTATTTTTTTATCAGATTTTAATGCATTTTTGATGAGCATAAGAGATTTCAAAAACATTAAAAAATTGTAAGAGCCCCAAACATTTGAACATACTGTAGTATATCCTGGTGCTTAGTTACTGTAGGTCTGAAAGAGGTTATGAGTGTGCAAAATAGTCCTGCAAGGCATGACAGATTCCATTTTCTCTCTGCTGCAGCTTTGATCCACGACATTTATGAGAATGATGCGAAGAAATTAAGCAGCTTGCTGGTATCCATTTGGCCTAGTGTCTGTCATATTACTGTTTGGTTGGCCCATGCAGGGAAAGAGTCTAGGTTGAACATGGCCCTGCCCCAGGTGTTGATGGATAAGGTGATGCAGAAGATCCCTATGATATTCATCATCATGCCAGTTTTTGCCTGAGAAAAAAAAAAGTTAAAGATTGAGTGAGTTTATTGGTCACTGGAGCAGCTGCGAAGGGAAATCTTTTAGATGTGGTAAAATGACTTGTGGTTTGTCTATATGTGGGGCCATAATTGTTTTAACAATGCTACGTCACTAACATAACTGCTTATAAATGATTGATGTCTGGCAGCTGATCTTGTAAACTGGTTCTTCTGTATTATGATGAGTTTTTAAACACACTTTGAATATAGAAATAGGCTGAAATTTCCACTTGGGCTGGGAACACCAGGGAACCCTTTTTTTCTGTCTGGAATAAAATTGGTTGCCAGATTCTGAAACTCACCATGTCTGAAACCTTGAGGTATCCGTAGGAAAAGACTATAGCGTTTGGTGGAGTTGCCACAGGTAACATGAATGCAAAGGAGGCACTGAGCGTGCATGGCACCATGATGTAAAGAGGGTTGATTCCAACCGATTGAGACTGCGAAACAGAAACAGAAATGTCTGATGTACTTATAAAGCAGAAAACAAGATTTAATTGTGGACAGCGCTGACTCATATGTCTCTGATCTAACTGCATGTTTTCTAAGCTCATCACAAAGTGTCTGTAATTGGGCTGTAATTCTTAAAGATTATAACAAACTGTGAGTCATGTCTGCACGGAGGCTGACGTTTCAGTGAAGCTTTGCACAGCTGGTGAGCAATACTCTTCACAGCTGATGCTATTTCAAGAATTTAAGCACCTGCCTAAAAATGATGCATACAGATATGATTATCATATTTAATTCTAGATTTTTTTCTCATCTTCTGAGCATCTATTATTTGGTAAATATTAGACCTTTACAGGTTTTCTATACCAGTCTTACCATAGAAGCAAGGACAGGAAGAAATAAGGTAGCTGTGGCAACATTGCTGGTACACTCGGTGAAAATGGCAATCAAGAGGCACAGGATGATGACAATGGCCCAGGGAGGGATACTATGCAGAGGAGTCAACTGGTTTCCCATCCATCTGGACAGACCTGACTCCTGAGATACAAAAGAAAAATATGAAGTCAGATTCATCTTACAAATGGAGTAAATAAAGAAAATGACTAATTAGCTAAAATCAATACGTTTTAGCTAATTAGTCATGTTTTTATTATTATTATTATTATCTCCCTTTTCTTTTGACAGTTTATCGTAGTTTTTCCCTGACTGTCCCTTTATATTAATCAGATGCATTTTAATCACGATCCAAACAAACATGCATATTGCTTGAGCAGTTTTTGATGTAAATTAGATTGTATATATTGTTTTTAATTTATAGCAAAAGCAGAATGGTCTAACATTTTGTGAAATGCGACATAAAACATCTGAACGGAACAAAACAAAAACAGCAGACGGACTGAATGAAAATGCAAATTAGTGACGTAGCCAAGTATGGTGACCCATACTCAGAATTCGTGCTCTGCATTTAATCCATCCAAAGTGCACACACACAGCAGTGAACACACACAGACCGTGAAGAGCCATTTTTTATGCTGGGGTGTCCGGGGAGCAGTTGGGGGTTCATGCCTTGCTCAAGGGCACCTCAGTCATGGTATTGCTGGCCCGAGACTCGAACCCACAACCTTAGAGTTAGGAATCAAACTCTATAACCATTAGGCCACAACTTCCCCATAATTCACCAGAATTTAAATGATGATAAAAAAAGCAGTGATACCACATTTCCTTCACCACTTTAAACAAAGCAGCGCTGCGCTTTTAAATATGCATCATACGGAGATAAGATAAAAAGAAAATATCATCTAAAATTTTCCAAAGATAAGTCAGTTCCCCTCAAAGATACATTAATTTAAACCCCTCACCCTCTGCGTTTGGAATTTTCTTCCTATATTTTGTGCATCATGAACAGTGAGCTTGATCTGCCTGATAAAGAATTTTCTCATCTTTGCATCCATCTCCAGCTTCTGTGGCTTCTCTGGCTTTTGTTAATGGCCGTATAGTCAGACAGTACAGCCCTTTTCTCTGCTAAATTTCACTAATGTGACTGATTTCTAAGCATATTGCCATTATTGTAAATGTAGTGTTAAATAGATGCACTATTATAAACACACCGTAATTTTATTTATCCTGTAATTGAAGTATGTTTGAATAAATCTTCTCTCAAAAATTTCTGAAAACTGTTTGCACACTTCAGAAGCCATTTTCACAAAAAAAGCCACAGCCACAATTTAAATGATTATCTTCACAGCAGTTTAAAGAAACACAATAACTATGACATTGAGACATTCCTTTTTCATCGAGTGTTCTCACCTCGCTACCTTTGGCCAATGCAAATCCTCCACCTAGGAGCAAAACTATGTTCCAGGGTAACTTCTTTTGAGCTACTTTCCAGGAGAGCAGGGCTGGACTGGGCGCACAATAGGGTTGAGGATCTGTAAATTAATATACAAAGTACAGCGAGTCAATCCAAACAAGAACAATAGATCAAAACTCTCAGAGTCTTCTTTGTAGAGCGTTTCATTGTGTAAAATCCTTCTCACCAGTTTCAGAGCCAGTTGATGACCAGAAGCAAAGCCGGGGTGGTTTAGATGGCAGAATGAAGAGCAACAGGGCAATGAAGACTGCAACTGTAGCATCTGTCACATATCTAAATGAACGGAATATTAAACACCAAAAAAAGTCATCTTATTATTCCAGTATTTTTGGAATAATACCTGCATACATACTCTAGTTAAATATGAATATACATATTTTTATTTAATAATTTACTTTATTAACATGTTTAGTGACTTTAATAAATTGCACTTTTGCAATAAATTCATTGATCTAAGCCTGTAGTGTAAATCATACTCTGCTTCAATGTTAAAGGTGTGTGTTGCCCAGCCTGTTACAAATCCAGGATCTCGAGTAAACCACAGTGCTATGAGCAAACTGAAGAGAGCCAGAACGCTGAGTTCGCCAAAACACATCGGTCCCAGCTGAAGATGCTGCTCCCGGATCACGTTATAGGCGGCTATGTCCTTCTCTGACTTTACCGCTCCACATCCCCATGTCTTCCTAATGCTGGAGACATGATTGAAGCACTTCATTAAAGAAGTGGAAAAAGAAAATATGAAATGTAACAAATCAATTATCTACATACTTGAATCCTATGAAAATGAACTGAAGATACAGCCAAGCTATCGTCAGCATGATGATCATGTTGGGGAAGGCAAACCCAAACCATGAGGCAAAGTTGATGACATCACCATTATCAGGAAATAATCTGAGGGTAATAAATAAAATGGTTCAGTTTCTTGAAACAAAATATTAGAAGTGAAGTTTTTATTCAGTACTCACTGGTTCATCTGACCCTTCAGTACTAGGTTCGGTCCAGTGCCAGTGAGTGTGGCAGTTCCCCCAACACTTGCCGCATAACACACACACAGAGTCATTCCTTTAGCCATGAACCGCTTCTCGGCTGATTCCTTTTGTTTGGCCTCTGGTGAGACATCCAGCATGCGTAGCACCACTAAGAAATAGGGAATGCACATAAAGAATTATGATACTTGATCCAAAAAATAAACTTGCGTCTTGATATGAAAACTGTACTGTTCAAATATTTGGAGTTCATGAGAAGGTGAGAAAAAAAGCCCCTGGGGGATAATAGTTTAAAAAACATGATACATTACTCTCATAACCTACAGTTCAAAGGTTTGAGGTCAGTAAGTTATTTGGATGTTTTTAAAATAAGTCACCTAGAAGTTTTTTTTGCTGATTTGGTGCTCAAGAAACAGTTCCTTTAATGTTGAAAATGTGCTGATTTTAGTGGATACCATAATGCAATTTTTGTTGTTGTTTTCAGAATTTTTTGATGAATAGAATTTGTTTGTTTAAAATAAAAAAAACAATAAGAGAATTAACTATAATCAGTAATCACTATTGTGAGTTATTGTGAGCTTTAATTTATTTCTTTAGTTTTTTTTTAATTCTCACTGACCCCAAACTTGAACAGTAGTATATGTACTTCTAAAATACCTCTTATTGCATGGACCTCATAACAATTCTTTGCCTTACCTTCTGAGTCTCTGTCTTTTGCTGTCTGTTTGTATTCCGCCTCAGGGGCCTGGGGCCGTTCCTCACCACAGGTCGTCTGTGACGACTCTGTCTCCTGTTTGTTCAGCTGTTCCAGCACAGCCTGCACTATGGGGACCATCATGGCCGTAGTAGCCGTGTTACTGATCCACATGGAGAGGAAAGCTGTCACCCCCATGAAGCCCAGCATCAGGCTGCATTAATACAAAGGAAGCAATCAGAATGTGAGCATAAAAAGCAAAGATAGGATTTCACAACATATCAATGATGGTACCCATAACAGGGTTTAACTTACAGTGCTGGGCGCACCCCAACAATGAGAAGCACTCGAAGGGCAATGCGTTTGTGCAGGTTCCAGTGCTCAACTGCCACAGCGACCATTAGTCCACCCACAAACAGCATGTTAGTGTCCTTCAGGTATTGCATACACACCTAGAGAAACAAAATGGAGCCTTAGCTTTTTGATGTGTGCTTTTTTCATCTCTAATGAATTTTATGCCTTTCTTAACTGGAAACACTGAAACCAACTTACCATTTTGGACTGCATGATGCCAAGCATGGGGAAGAGGACAGCAGGTAGCAGTGAAGTGACAGCTAAAGGAAGAGCCTCAGTACACCAGTAAACTGCCATCAGTATGATCACATAGGCACAGCTGGCCTCCTGGAAGATGGAAACGTGCTCTTTTTAAAACCACATGCTAGTATGATTCTAGACATTTTGTTATGGGTATCTGTGTTTTGCATATGCTTTAGTTGGACTTTGAGTTTTCACTGTTTCCAGATCCATTTATTTTCTCTATTTTCTCATGGTTTTGTTAGTGTTTGCACCTGCTGTTCCTTTGGTTTATTGGTTAGTTTCAGTGTATTTATCCCCAGTGTTTTCTTCTGTTCGTTGTCAGTTCTCAGTGTGTTTAACCTGATTGTTCTGTTCAGTTCCTGTTTCCAGTTTTGAGTTTGTGTAAATCTAAACTGCTTAGATACCGCCTCATCCTTATTTGCAACCATTTTGTGATGCATATTATTATTTATTTATTTTCTCAGAATGTTTCGTATTTGATATGATCTTTTGCTTGGGAAATGGAAAAGGAAAGATGAAATGTAACAAATTAATTGTCAATCTGGCTCATACTTAGAGCTTAGCTATAATAAGCATGATCATCATGATCATATTGGGGAATGCATTAGCATGACAAAAAGTAAAAACATTTTCTTCCAAATACTGTATTTTATTGAAGTTATTACCTTTTTTAAATTAATAAAATAAATTACAGGGTGTCCTAGTATTTTAACAACAGTGGTGCTCATGTTATTCAGCATGATTCGAAATGTATTTAAAGTGTATTTTGTAATTCAATGAATGGAAGGACATCTGTTTTTGATTATCTGTATAAAGTAGTTTTCAAAATAAAATAAAAAGTTGCGACTGCAAATTTACTGATTTTAGTGAAGTGCTCTTTGATTTATGTTTATTATTTTGTCGCCTTGACCCCATTGTAGTTTTAGATCCCTGTTTAATATGTTAAATATTATTTTTTGTTAACACTATTAAAAATAAAGGTTCTTTATTGGCATCAGTTGTTCCAGGAACAACCTTTAACATTCCCAGAACCTTTCCATTGGACAGGAGTCTCTTTATACAGGAAAGAATTTCTTTAGATTGTTACAAATTTCTTTACACTAATCAGAATTCACTGAAAGGTCCTTTAGGGAACCAAAAGTGATTCTTCTATGGTATCATTGCAAAAAACCTAACTATTTTTGAGAGTATAATCCTGACAATAAGGAATTTTTTTCAAGAAGTGATTTTTGATCTTTATGTCAATGGGAGTAGTTAATATGAGCACGGTCTAAAATATGCACATGAGGGTCATGACCACAACACATTGACTCTGAGTCAGGAATTTAGACTTATGTGTTCCCACGCCTGAACATACACAATGACAAAGGGTTAAAAAAACAAATTTGAGGCACATTGAATTATTGTACATGGAGGCCTCAGTGTATGAATGTAGTATCTATGTATTAAACAGAATTTGTACTAAACAGTGTTTATATATGCAGTGTTTAACAGGTGCATAAAAACTAACAATTATAACCTCAAGACAAAAGCATACAAAAGTGACTTAATAGAAGTAATAACACAAGTGTAATTTAATTCAAGTGCTAAATTAAACATTTGTGGAAATTTCATTTGATACATACCCTTGTGTTGATGACCACTGGGAGTGGAAGAAAAATCAAAGGAGTGAAGAAAAGAACTATCCCATTCTTCATGTTCCATATGGATTTTAGTATTGGGATCATCTCAGAATAAAGAAAGTTTTGTGCATATAAAGTAAGTTTAACAGTGTTGGACACGTCCTTTTAACCTGCTCTCTGGGGTGGAGTGAGAGAGAGAGAGAGTGAGGGAGGGAGGGAGGGAGGGAGGGTGAGAGAGAAAAAAAGCAATTATTATCACAAAATCATGCACACAGCCAGCTTTTAAATCATATTCTTATCATTAGGGTGGACTCACACTAGGCGTTTTGAACCGCTCCCGAGCACGTTTGACCCCCAAAGCCCGGTTCGTTTGACTATTGATCGTCTGCCGAAAACTGATTGGCGCCTGTAATCACTTTTTGGCAAGTGTCAATACATTTAATTCAATCAAGTATATTTAGGTTTGTAATGGCTCTTGTTTTTACCTTATTGATAAACAGGAAATGTAGTTTGAGAGTAAAGCTGCAAATAATTTAAATAACCTCAGCTGTCTCCGTAATAATTTTCTGACACATACAAGGGAAAATCAATGTACGGAGTAGATAAAAAAAAAATATTAATAATAAGTGGTTTTCTCCGTTATCTCATGCATGACGTTAGCGTGTTGCGGATCGGAAAGTTGAGTGTGAGTGCAGGCCAGGGCTCGGTTCAGGGCAACCGTGCCTTAGAACTTGATGATACTGTAAGGAAGAAGCTGCTGTTTATGGGCTGTGTAGATATAGCTGAAGAGTGGATGTCATTTAACATCGTTATAGACCTGTCCCTGTTTAGAAGTTATATTAACAACTTCGCCTTGAACAAAAGTAGTTACAAAAGTTTGATTTAATTGTGTTTCATCGTTTAAGATTAAATAAATCCATGTACCTACTACTCAAATGTTTAGTTCCATGTAGATTAATGAATTCTGGTTATAATCAAGCCAGAAGTAAGGGAGTAGTTTTGATACTGTTTGCTAGTGAATATTACCCAAAGTAGCTGTATTTTTTAAAGTATTTTTTTTTTGTTTTGTTGTATAGACATACCTTAAAGTCTTAAATGCATATTGACATAATTTAACTTGCCATAAAATAGTATATTATAAATTTTGCTGAATTAAAAAAAGAAAAATAACAGCCAATTTTACTAATACTGACTTTACAGTGTGTTGCACTTGACATGACACTTATAAGAAGAAAGACACAAACAGCATTAAACAGCATAGAACTTATAGAAACAGCAGAAACACCATAAAACTTCTTTTTTTCACTTATTACCCAAACTCAAAAAATTGGATGAGTATGAAATTGTAGACTGGAGAACAGAATTTGCATAAAAATGTAAATTAAAGATGTTTTTGAAAACCACTTAAATAGAAACCACACACTTGTGTAACTGGACGTTTCATTCAAAACCTAGTTTTATAATACCGACAATTTCCCCACAACTACAGTTTTGGTGGGTCTGTGACTGTGCTGGAACGTTTGAATAGCTCAGTCATAAGTCTTACAACAGAATCAATAGCAGGACGCCCTCTAGTGGATTTCTTTAGGCAACAGGTTTATTTTTCGGAGTCCGCATAAGACGCTAGTCATGTATCAGCGGCATATCATGTGTTTATCATAAACTGCTTTATCATGGAAATAGGCCTAAGACTAAACATTGTATATTTTTTTATTTTTTCATATTTCTCAATCTCTCCTGCTCTTGGGCCTGCACATTTTCAGCTCATGCTCTGGAGTCTTTTATTAGACGTCATAAACTATTCGCATGGCCATATGATATATAACAGTGGCTCTCAGTCGGGGGTCAATCCGGGGTCCTTAACCAAGATTAATCAGAATGACGATATAAGTTTAATGTTTGATCATTTGTTTATTTATTTTTTCTTTTAGAATCTTGAGGGGACTTGTATTATGACACAATTCTGCTGACTGAGAATCACACGGTCTGGGAGCGCACGCAGAGAAGGGAGTCACGTGACGCTCTGAACCCAAGTGTCTTCCGAAGACAACAAAATATTCTCGAGTTCTTAGGACATTTTTGTGCGGTTATGGTGGTTCTCAAAGTACTGGAAATACAATTTGTACATCCCGCAAACATGGGACTTGGCATCGCGATGGCAGCTGTTCCAGAGCGCAATTGCTGACTAGCAGCAAACAGTGCAGAGGTGAGCAACAACAACATCTTGATGGACAGATCTCCTCCTTTCCAAATGTTTGGTTAACGGTGGTGCTTGTGTGTTTACATTAGCAAAACAAGTTGTGGCTTAATGTATAATGCAGTGCTTTTTTTCATCTGTAACTTTACCATCGAGAACTGGCAGAAGTGCACTATTTCCTTTTTGTCTGTAAGAGGAACTAAAAATGTAGAAATTAGATGCAGAAATCAAAGATAAATGTATGTGCTACATTTTACACTGTCGATCTTTCGAGCTTTTGTTTTGGAAGTTATAAATTAAGTTTATTATTTCTGATGAAGTATGGAAGAATACATTCACGGGGTAATGCATGACATTTTCAGCGATGACATCAGTGTCCTCGACAAATCATTAGTTGTTGCTATCCTGAAGATGATTCGATCTGCAAGCTTCTACTGAAACATATTCTATAGTGTTATTTGCATAACATTATTTTATTTGAATAATAAAATAATTCTATAATTATTAAATACTGTAATTATTTTGTTTCTATTCTACAGGATTTTATTTTAAAATAGTTCACATCTGTACATCAGAAACATTACATTTATGTTTTTATTATTAGTAGTAATAGTTTTACTAATATGCATTGTTGCCATACAGTGTTGAGTGGATTTCTTCTGAAATCTATTATGAAACTGTAAAAAATGATGTTACTATTTAGTGTGAACTGTAACAATTTTTTGACTACACTTCTAAGATAATCTGTGATAAAATAATTTTTATTTGGATTTCACAAGAATTGCACAAAGTACATTAAGTATGTTATTTAAGTATGCAGTGGATATAAAACACGTGTGTTTCCATACAAGTCATTTTTTTATTCATTATTTTATGTCATGAACATATGTGTGTGTAATAGTGTCTACAGAAACCGATAGAAGTATCTTTAGTGGTTTTCTTTTAACTTCCTGTCCCAACATTTTTTTTAGATTCTTATAGGGGCCTACAAGGGCTACAGTCTGGTTAACTGAAAGAGATGGAGTGGCTAGCACCAGCCTTGGAGAGGGACCTTGGTATTGATCAGCGGCACACTAGACCAAGTCAGCGACCCAATGAACTGGTGGTCCTGGTCCCAACTCGATGGGTAATGGCCCTGAGAAACAAGAGAGTTACTCGCTGTGCACGATACGAGTGCTTCAGTGAGGGGGAAATCTGCACTCTCCTCCAGCGCTCTCAGATGAAATTGCCATCTGGTTGGACACGTGTTTGTATCCAAGGCCTTAGAAAGCGCAAACTGGGATACCGATTAGCCAGGGAGCCAGGCTGCCATGGGGAGGGACTCTCACAGGACTCTTTCATGACTCTGATGCAGGGAGTATCCCAGTCTAATTTCAGGTACAATACTGTGCGAGAATATATTTGTGTAATTGTTGTGTTTTTAATTCTGTTGATTAAAACAATCTATTCAAAATCACCTTGTATTCAGATGGGCAAAATGTTCACTATATATCTGATAAAATGTTAGAATTGGATATTTAATTTTGCTTGGGTTACTTTTATAAAACGTGTTAACTTTTTCAGTCAGTGTTGACTCGTAATATCCTTTTTTTTTTTTTTCAGAAATCTATGGCGTGAAGCTTACATTGATCATGTGCAACCATATGCAGATTCCAATGAGCAAACACCTGTTTTGGCAATTGATGCTGTTCGACAAGCCTTACAGAAACTGTTTTTCTCTAGCATTATCTCTACCGATCGAGTGTCACCATCCCTCTCTCCAGCCAAAGAGAAGGAGAAAGACAGTCCATTCCCATCCAGCTGCTCAGCTCTTAAACAAAGTACTGATAGTTTGTGTCCAAATGTGCTACCTGCAGAATGCTTGCTGGAGTCGGAGGAGGTTCTTTATGTGGTTTTCCCGTACACACAATACACTGTTCATGACATTGTCACTTACAGTCCAGCTAAGCTGGCTAACAGCCATGCTAAGATATTGTTCATTTTGTACCAGCTGCTTATAGCAATGCGCGAATGTCATGCCTCAGGCCTACTGTGTGGTGAACTCTCCTTACTTGACATTGCAGTTGATGAGCAGCTCTGCAGTCGCCTAAAGATATCTCTGGCACATTATGAAAAGTTTGGAGAGTACATGGATTCTATGCCTCATGCATTAAGAAGTAAAGTGCCAACAAGTGTTACAGCAAAAGACAATCGGAGTCATAACAGTGGTGTGAATGAACATCCGTGTAAAAATTGTCTGGATGAACTCAAATCTCTGGTCTTAGACTGGGTTAATGGGCAAGTCAGCAACTTCCAGTATCTGATGGAATTAAACCGACTGGCAGGGAGGCGTGAGGGAGACCCAAACTATCACCCGGTTTTACCTTGGGTGGTAGATTTCACTGTGCCATATGGAAGGTTTCGTGATCTCAAGAGGTCAAAATTTCGTCTGAATAAAGGTGATAAACAACTGGACTTCACGTATGAAATGACCAAAGAAGCACTAGCAGCAGCTAATGGAAGTGGTGGAAGCAATTTTGCCTTAGACCTTGGTGGGCCAGTAGGACCTGGTGGCTCAGGCCAGTTGGATCACCTCCACGTTCCCCATCATATCTCAGATGTTCTGTCAGACATCACTTATTATGTCTACAAAGCTAGACAGACTCCCAAATCTGTACTGTGCAGCCATGTTCGTTCCCAATGGGAACCCAATGAATATCCGGCTAGTATGGAACGTATTCAGAGTTGGACCCCTGATGAATGCATCCCAGAATTTTACACGGATCCCTCAATATTCCACTCCATTCACCCAGACATGCCAGACCTTGATATACCTCCATGGTGTAACTCCTACGAAGAGTTTATTGCTGTGCATAGACAACTGCTAGAAAGTCGAGAAGTGTCTCAACAGTTGCATCACTGGATTGACCTGACATTTGGCTACAAGTTATCAGGTAAGGAAGCCATCAAAGCCAAGAATGTGTGCTTGCACTTGGTGGATAGCCACACACATCTCACCAGCTATGGAGTTGTGCAACTATTTGACCACCCTCATCCACCTCGTCTTGCACCTTACCAGTATTCACATCCAGAGCCTCCCCACTTTGGGCCTATCAACGTAACGACCTGGCACATTCCGTCACTTGAAACCACGATGGATGGTGGGAATGGACTGGTCCCAGAAACAACAGGTTGTGAATCCAGTGGTTGGTCAGTTGTAGGCCGGGACGAGGAGCTTGAGCAAGCAATGGAAGCCCTTGACTTAAGTGGCTCATCATCATCTAATTCTGTTCCAATCCCTTTGGCTGGGTCTGCTGGTGGAAAGACCAGTGGAGAGACTATTGCTTTGGCTGTGTCTCCTTCTCATGGTTCTTTCCCTGGTGAAACACCTGGAAATGGCAAAAATACCCTAGGATCAGGTATTAGAGCATCCATGCTTCACAGAACAGCCTCTGTTGGTAAAAGGCCAGAGGCTTCTAATTTTGAGGATTTTAAGATAAGCCTGCCAGAGGGATTTAAACCTTTGCAGCCTTTGGAAGAGTTAGAGAAGCTCAACAACTTCTTGGTGAAAGGTCTACACTGTCAAGCCCAGCATACAATGGGTCTTGACATGAACAAGAAAGACTTGAGACCTGTACTGAAAGTTCCTCTGTCATTAGCAGATCTTTTCCAGAGAGATATACAAGCCTTGGGTGTTCTCATTGCTGAGATCTTTTATTCCTCCAAACTGCGGGGACTGGGACCTGGAACACATTTGAGTGATCGATTTCAAGTAGTTTTGAAGCTGTGCTCTACAAACCTTCGAGATGTTCCACTACCACTCCATCATGCACTAGAGTCACTTCTGCAGGTCCACAAGCATTGCTCTGAGACAGAAACATTCACAAGACACCCGCAAGGACTACCGTATCTGTTCAAATATGACCCTATTTGTGAGGGTCTTCCACCACCAAACCCTTGGCAGTTGCTTAGTCCTGTTCTTTCCCCTCTACCGTTTCCAGCATATTTCCCAACACTGCACAGATTCATATTTTCCTACCACTCCAAGATGGAGTCCATTAACAGTGTTCAGGGCCGTGACATTGTGTTCAACTTATGGCAACAGCTGGAGACACTTCTCAAGGACAACATAAATGCAGAGGGGCTTGAGATTCTTCTACCCTTTGTGCTTTCTTTGATGTCAGAGGAGTCCACTGCTGTTTATGCTGCCTGGTACTTATTTGAGCCTGTGTCCAAGGTTCTTGGGCCTCGCAATGCCTCCAAGTACCTACTAAAGCCTCTGGTATGTGTATACGAGAATCCCAGATGCCTTCGAGGCCGTTTCTATCTCTACACGGATTGCTTTGTGCTGCAGCTTATTGTAAGACTGGGTTTGCAAGCCTTTCTTTCTAGCCTTCTTCCACATGTTCTACAGGTCATCACAGGCTTTGAAAGCTGCAATACAGCTGCAGGGACTGAATGGGAGGGCTTGAAGGTTTTAAGGGGAGCTGCTGGTGCCTTAGATGAGGAAGAGGAGGACTATGAGTGTGAGGATGGGAGGTCATCTACTGTCACATCATCTGGCAAAGTAGGAGGAGGCAGTGGAGGTGGTAGTGGAGGTGTTGGCGGAGATCAAGGACTTGTGGATTACCCAGGCATCAGTCTCAATGACCAGGTTTTTCTGACTGAAGGTGAGGACTTTCAGAATGGCTTTTATGTGAATAATAGTGCATCTGGGGCAACAATGGCACTTGTCGCTAAACAGCAGAACCAAAGCCTAGCGAACAAAGATCAAGACCAAGAATCTCTCAGCATGGGGAAACTGAGTGACAAGAGCAGCGCTAGTGAGGTGTCCATTGGAGACCGTGCAAGTTTAAAGTCTGCTGACAGCAGTCAGGACCTAAAGCAAGCTAGTGATGGTGAGGATGGTGTAGAGCTTGAGGATGAGGAGACAGTGGAAGACAGAGAAAATACAGTGCAAAGGGTGCCCAGTTTAGAGATGACTCTTTCAGTTTGCAAAAAGGAGTCTGAGGCAACCGTGGCCACACTTGAGGGAGACGTCATGAATGGAATTGTGCAAGAAGATGCAGAGAAAAACATGGAGGAAGAAGACACTGAACATGACTCTTTAGAAGATTCTGAGGAAAAAGAACACAAGATACTTTTAGGTGAGTCAAAACAGATATTTTTGTAATTTTTGTGCATTTATTTGATTTATTTGTACATGTTTAATATTCAAAGTAGCATTAAAAAAAATTAATTGTGTTTTCCAGACACTGTTTGCAAAACTGTCAGATGGCTGTCTGCAAAACTGGGGCCGACATTGACATCTCGATTCATAGCCAGAAACCTGTTGAGACTTCTTACTACATGTTACATAGGTACAATTTCTGAACCGCATACACGTATCACTATATTCTGCAGTATTTGCTGATTTTAGCTTCATTTATTATCTCTGTCATAAGTAATCTTCTTCTTTTTAAGGTCTTGATAAACACCAGTTCATGCTCTCTGCAAATGAGGAAAATAGCCTTGAGAGCGTTGGAAGTGTATATGAGAAGAAGCCAGTTGTTGGTGACCAGACTGCAAGACCAGTTCTCGAGTGTCTTATTTACATAGCACATCTTTATGGAGAACCAGTCTTGACTTACCAGTATCTACCCTACATCGGTTACCTGGTAACTTGGAAATTCCGGAATCTTACTGATTAACAGTTAGACCTGTACATTTTTTTTTCTTTATAGATTTTTACTTAAAATTGTACTTCCTTGAAACTTGCAGGTCTCTCCACCTTCTTCTTGTCGTTTGAACACTCGAAAAGAGGCAGGGCTTTTGGGTGCAGTGGTACTCACTCAGAAGATTATAGTATTCCTGTCAGACACCACTCTAATGGATATGCTGATGAAGATTAACCAGGAGGTTCTGTTGCCTCTGCTGGATTTGTTAACATCAACTAAGATGGGGTAATAGCTTGCTTATAGTGCATCAGTCATAGTCAGGAAGTAAAAAAAAAAGGAAGTTTGCAACTTATAAATATATTTGAGTTGTCCTCTGACTTTTTTTTTCCATCTGTGTTCAGCTTTCCTAGTGGAGTACAGACTCGTTCCGCTGTGTGTCTAAAGACTCTGAGCCTGATGGCACTTATCTGTCTGCGGATTGGCCGAGAGATGGTGCAGCACCACATGGCAGAAACCCTCTCCAGGTTCTTCCAAGTTTTCTCCTTGCTGCAGTTTCTGCAAAATCAGGTAACCAAAGACAATTTACAATATTGCATTATGTATAATTATACTTGTACTTGTAATAATACTTGACTGAAACAGTTTGTAGTCCTATTCATAAATAACTACATGATTACTTAATAATTAAAATTAATTTTCTTTATGTGCAGATGGGAAGTGCCCCACGAAGGGAGGTTGGAGACAGCACATACCTGGACATGTGCAGTCCAGATGGAACAGAGATTACCTTTGAGCTTAGAGTTTTGGAGGAACTTCAGGCTGTGTTTAATCCTGAAATGGCTTATGCATCTTATATTCCTTTCTACTGTCTTATTGGTGAGACACATTTGTACTGGTTAGCTTTTAAGCACTGATAAATGTGTTCCTATTCATCTTCATTAGATGAGCTGTATATACTTTTTTTTTAGGTGATGCAGCGATTCGGAAACTAGTTACAAATCATGAGCTAGTTTGGAGACTGGCTCAATCATATCATGAACGAGCAAGTCCAGGTAGCCCAGAAACCAACCCTGCTGGAGGTCAGAAAACTACTGCTATGGGCCTCTCTCCTAGCATGGGCCGCCAGATGGGTCGTAGTCCCTTCCCTGCTCCCTCGTCCACTTCCACACCACTAGGTGGAGACATCCTGCCTGAGTCAGGAACATTTGGCAGTCATCTGGTGGGAAACCGTATCCAGGTACCCCGGGACACTGAAGCCTGTGGGAGTCCTAACTTGTCTTCTTTGGAAACATGGACACGACCATATGGTAGCAGCGCTCCTCAGACAAGTCTCGCCACCACTTCCTCAGCCGGACCATCTTTCTCTCACTCCTCATACTCTTGGGTCCTGGGACCCACTCCAGAGGACAGCGCACTGAAACAGGACCTCCCACGCAGCAGTCGCTCCCTGCAGGGCAATTGGCTTGCCTACTGGCAGTATGAAATTGGTCTTAACCAGCAGGACTCACATTTCCATTTCCACCAGATCCGTCTTCAGAGTTTCTTGGGCCACTCAGGCACGGCAAAATGTCTGGCACCACTAGCAAGGGAGGACTACTTCCTGTCTGGGAGTAAAGACAAAACGGTGAGGCTGTGGCCACTTTATAACCACGGTGATGGCACACGAGAGGTCGAACCTCGACTCATTTACACAGACCACCGCAAATCTGTCTTTTATGTCGGCCAGCTAGAGGCCTCACAGGAAGTGGTGAGCTGCGATGGTACTGTGCATCTGTGGGATCAGTTCACAGGTGAGAGAACAACAGTACTGTTAATTTGAGCATCTTACAGTATTGCAGTAACTGCCCTTTTTTGGTATAGGATAGTTGATTTTGTGTGATTAATCGCTTGCATTTTTTTGCATTCACATTCATTACCGTTCAAAAGTTCACGGGTCAGTAAGGTTTATATTTTTTAGGAAAATAATACTTTTAATCAGAAAGGAAGGGTTTTTTTTTTCTCCAAAGAATCCTAAGCTCAACCCTGGTCTAAAGTCTGGCGCAATGTTTTTTTCTTTTTATATTTAAAGAGCTTATTAAACACAGGGACACACAGCAGCACACAAACATGGCAAATATTAAAAGTTGCAATGCATACGATTTCTTTGTAGGCTAAATAATAATTTAAAAAAATAAATAAATAGGGCCCTCTGTCTTTCTGCTTATTCATTTTATCAGGGGTAAAATGTTTACAACACTGATAGGAAGAAATGTTTCTTGAGATACAAATCGGCATATTAGAATTATTTCTGAAGGATCATGTGACACCCTGTTTACATTCACAATTTTTGGTTCAATCGGAATGAATTCATTCCGATTGTTAAATGTGAATGCAGTGTTTACATGAACGCTAAATAAAGTGATAGGGTTGATGTCCAGGTTTATTTGTCACAAGCTTCAAATCAAAATAGATTTGATTTGAGATGTGTACACTGCCAAATATAGTTTCTCACCGTTTGCACATAATAACCACTCTCCAACACTGTTTCCTTGTTTGTTTTTAACAGTATAATTAATATTGATACATTTCTATAAATATATATATTTAAATGGCAGTGCCGACATGCATTCTCAATCGTATTAGAAAAAGAATAATCGATTGAAAATTCATTCCTATCGAGCTCAATTGTATTTATTAACGTGTTTACATGAAGACTTTTCAGTCCAATTGAGCCGTCAATCTGATTACAAAAGGATTATTTGGTTCCATGTAAATGTAGCCAGTCTGAAGACTGGAGTAATGGCTGATGAAAATTTAGCTTTACCATATGAGATGAGAAATAATATTTAAATAGAAAGCATCTATTTTACTCTTTAATTATATTTTACAATATTACTGTTTTTACTGTATTTTTGATTAAAATAAATGTAAACTTGGTGAACATAGAGATGTCAAAACATAAAAAAAAAATTCCCACCCCAAGATTTTGAGACATAATATTTGAGAGATTTCAATTTCAGCTTTCAATCATACCTTCAGAATTTGTGCTTTTATGCGTATGTGTAGACTTCATTATTTAGCCTCATTCCTTACCCAGACTTTAACTTTTTAGCTTTGAATATCCATTACACAAATATGAATTATTACATGGAAAACATTACATTTACAATATATTTTATTAATATTTATATACTACTTTTTAAAATGAAATAATCTAATCTTACTGTGTATAATATATACAGCCAAGCTGTATATGATGCATACAGTATGAAAATATAATTTTATTTTGTTGATGTCAGATACATAAAATGGTAGTTTTTTTTTTCTTTTTATAAAAAAAATTCCACAATCTCCATTACATAATGATATTATTATTATTAGATCATTGATATACAAAATGTACTGTATACATTAATACAATTTCCATTACAAATAATACATACATATTGCCTTTTGCCTGGGTCTGTCAGACCAACAGCTTTCACATAATGTCTTGTTTTGCTATTTCCTACATATGACTAGGTAAGAATATTCGTTGTGATGAAGCTCTGGATGGGAAGAACCCCATCACGGCTGTCGCCACCATGCCTGCTCCTCACTGCAGTGTAGTGTTTGCTAGCGCAGACTCTGTGCTGCGTTTCATAGATGCACGCAAACCTGGCTTGCAGGTATTGCTCGTTCCTTTTTCTTTAATACATGATTTGTTACAAGCAGTTATTATTTCAGATCAAATTTTTTTTGTCAAGCATTACAATGACCAGGCTGGTTTCTATATGTTTCCTTCCTGCAAAGCTTATGATTACCAGTAAGGACCCTGTATTTTCTCTGTTGACAGCATGAGTTCCGTCTGGCCTACAGTAACATGAGCGCTGGCCTGATCCGCTGTCTGGCTGTCAGCCCGAGCGGACGCACTGTTGCAGCAGGCTTCTCCACTGGATTCATAGTGCTGCTGGATGCAAGAACGGGTCTGGTGCTAAGAGGCTGGCCTGGTCACGAGGGAGATATACTGCAAATGAAAGTGAGTATGCATGCCGTTGGTTAATGAATAATGTAAGACGTGCATATGACTGCATGCTCTGTTGTCCTTTGATGTTTTTATAGATCAGATACTGTACTGATTTTAGGGAACATTATGTTATATGGATACACACTGTTTATAAAAATTACTGAAACTAGCTAAAAATTCTGAATCGGATTGTCATACTACCACTCATCAGGAAGAGTTTATGGGACGACTACATGCACTATATATAGTCAAATATTAAAATGGAGAAGAACCAGGAATCATTACAAATCATGGACTAGATTCCTATCTTTGTTTTGGGATTTCAGTATGAGTAAAAGTTGTACCCTGCTGGTTTGTTCAGATGCAGTCAACAAGGGATTAGAACTAAGCAAGCTTTATTTAACCCTGATTTGTAGGGTCAAAGGTCTGTCTCTGCCACGAGAGGCCCATGTTTGGGCAAATATAGACACGAGTTACTCATTAGAACAAAATCTATGAGCTTTGCAGATTGCTTTATTATTTGTGACTATCAGGAAATTGATGAACCTTTGTAGGGCTCAACAATAAGGACGTCCAGCTGGACCAGGGCCAGTGTGAGGGAGTTTCAGGCTGTTGCTTTGTTGCTATTAATAATCTCACATTCACGAAATACATTTGTATGCTTTATAAATTTAATTATTTGGTTTTCTGTGATACATTCATCATAATCTTTACAACTTCTGCTCATTAGTAATCAATAAGTAAGTACACCTGGGTTCATAATTCTGAGGTCATTAAAGGGTTAGTTCACCCAAAAATGTAAATTATGTCATTAATAACTCACCCTTATGCTGTTCCAAACATGTAAGACCTCTTTTTTCTTTGGAACACAGTTTAAGATATTTTAGATTTAGTCCTAGAGCTCTCAGTCCCTCCATTGAAGCTGTGTGTACGGTATACTGTCCATGTCCAGAAAGGTAAGGAAAACATCATCAAAGTAGTCCATGTGACATCAGAGGGTCCGTTAGAGTTTTTTGAAGCATCGAAAATACATTTTGGTCTAAAAATGGCAAAAACTACGACTTTATTCAGCATTGTCTTCTCTTCCGTGTCTGTGTGAGAGAGAGTTCAAATCAAAGCAATCTGGATATCCGGTTCGAGAACGAATCATTCAGTTCACCAAATCGAACTGAATCGTTTTAAACGGTTCGCATCTCTAATACGCATTAATCCACAAATGACTTAAGCTGTTAACTTTTTTTAATGTGGCTGACACTCCCTTTAAGTTCAAACAAACCAATATCCCGGATTAATTCATGTACTCAAACAGTACATTGACTGAACTGCTGTGAAGAGAGAACTGAAGATGAACAGCGAGCCGAGCCAGATAACGAACAAAACATTGACTCGTTCACGAGTCAAGAACCGTTTCTGTCAGATGCGTCCGATTCGTGAACCGAGGAGTTGATGATACTGCGCATGTGTGATTCAGCGTGAAGCAGACCGACACACAGGGCGTCTGAACTGAACTGATTCTGTTTTAGTGTTATGAGCGAGGGTAAACCGAAGGCTTGAATTAAGGGCAATCATCGCAAATGACGCCATTACGTCGAGTGCAAAAGAAACGGTGAACCGTTTTCTTCAACCGGTTTATTGAATCGAACTGTCCGAAAGAACTACTGGTGATCCGAACACCGATTCAACTGGTTCTTCACTCGTGAACGAGTCAGTCTATTGTTCGTTATCTGGCTCGGCTCGGTGTTCATCTTCACAGCAGTTCAGTCAGTGTGCATGCATTACTCCGGGATATTGGTTTGTTTGAACTCAGAGGGAGTGTCAACCACATTAAAAAAAAGTTAACATCTTAAAGTCATTTTTGGATTAATGCGTATTAGAGATGCGAACCGTTTAAAATGATTCAGTTCGATTTGGTGAACTGAATGATTCGTTCGCGAACCGGATATCCAGACTGCTTTGATTTGAACTCTCTCTCACACAGACAGGGAAGAGAAGACAATGCTGAATAAAGTCGTAGTTTTTGCTATTTTTGGACCAAAATGTATTTTCGATGCTTCAAAAAATCCCAACGGACCCTCTGATGTCACATGGATTACTTTGATGATGTTTTTCTTACCTTTCTGGACATGGACAGTTTACCATACACACAGCTTCAATGGAGGGACTGAGAGCTCTCGGACTAAATCTAAAATATCTTAAACTGTGTTCCGAAGATAAAAGGAGGTCTTACATGTCTGGAACAGCATAAGGGTGAGTTATTAATTACATTACACAATTTTTGGGCGAACTAACCCTTTAAGAATGTGTTTTTTTTTTTTCTTTTAATTTTATAAATTAAATATAATATCAAATATATTAAACAAATGCTGTTCTTTTAAACTATGTTAATGTTGGGGGTTATAAATTGTGATTTGTTTAAAGAAAAAGGGAAAAGGTTATTTTTTATGAATGGAAAAAAAAATAGTAAAAATGTATGAAATTAAAAATATAATTATTTGTATAGAATATACAAAATACATAGTAGCCAGAAGTATCCATCTGTTTGTTAGTGACAGTGATTTATGTGTGTTTATAATTTTTTTTTAGGCAGCAGAGGGCAATTTGCTGATTAGTTCTTCATCAGACCACACACTGACCGTTTGGAAAGATGTGGAGCACAAGCCACTCCACCAGTACAGGACTCCATCCGACCCCATCCATGCATTTGATCTTTATGGTGCTGAGATTGTGGCAGGCACTGTTGCTAACAAGATCGGGGTGTACTCTATTTTGGACAGCACGGCCAACCTGGTGGGATCCACCAAGCTCAGCACAGAGAACTTCCGTGGGACTCTCACAAGTCTGTCTGTGTTGCCTACAAAGAGGCTTCTGCTGCTCGGCTCTGACAACGGTGCCATCAGGCTGCTGGCTTAAACTAGCTAGTGTAGCTTTTTCAGAAAATTATATTCCTCGTGCCACCTTTGGCTCCTTTCCCAAAATGAAACATTCTTGCCAACCATGCACAAAGAAACCTGTTTCAGCCGTAAAAGGAGCAAGCCTGATATTTCCATTTTAAACTCGCTGAAAGAGAACTTAAAACCTCACTCTTTAGTAAGTGACCAAAACTGAATATTGCCTCTGATTCATACAATCAAAAGAATTGTCTTTTTTATGATTTTTAGGGTTCATGTGATATAGCTGCCCTAGCTGCTTTATACATAATAATCAACTCTGTAACTTCTCTTCAAAAAAGTCAAGCGAATGGATTCTTAAAGGCATGCATGAGATGAGCTGCTCAGGAAAGTTGAAGTGTGGTTCTAGTGTAGCATTTACACTTTCCATTAGATGAGTGAAATCACCAAAAACAACACTGTGAGAACCACAGGTTAGTCTATGTTGATCATATGATATGATTCGATTCACCAGACTTGCTCAGCAACTATGCAGTATTCATGGTAGACCTTCATCGTGCATCATGTTTGGCACTTTTTTTCTGTATTACACAGTATGTTTCTTCATCCATGTCAATGAAGCATAATGAACAAGCAAATGTGATCCAAATGTGAGTCTGTTACTCTACACAGATGGTGAGTGTAAACGCCTAATATGCAACGGGACGGTCCTCAATTCTGAATTTGGACCTTCTGACACAAACATTTTTTATCTAATGACTATATAGAGCAATTTGATGCTGTATTAACCCTGATGATGTAGCAATTCACTTGTCGCATCAACCCTAGGTCAAGCAACATGTTACATTTTACACACCATACTGTATGTATGTTTGTATATACATACACGTTTATAGATGTATGTATATATCTTTGTTGAGTCTAACGCTTACTATCTAAAAGAATGCTTTTATGCAACATCCTTGAATAGAAATGAACTAGGAACTAACTATTTAATTTATTACTGGAATGCTTTGTGTAAAACATTATCGTCTCCAGACATTCCAATTATATAATGTTCAAATATTTAATGAGAATTTATACAGATTACTAAAACACGTTACATACAGTAGTAACCCACTATTTGTCAGGTTTTCAAAATTGGTTTGTGGATTATGAGTTCTGATTTGAATTCATGCCTTTATTATTTTGTGTTGAAACAGGCTTAGTGTTCAAGTGTTAATTTTGAACAGCACATTATTTTATTTTACTAAGTAGAGGATTTTGGTGAATCCCATATGGCAAAGTATTTAAAAATGTAATCGGTTGTATTTTACTCCTCAAACAGCTTGATGATTTTGATGATTCATGCTAAAGATGATGTCTGTTTGAGATTGACAAACATCTGTCTAATGTACAGTAGTACCACAAGCAACACACTGTCTTGACATTGGCCATTGCTCTTTTGTATTTCATTGCGAGTATTTTTCTTTTTTACTTTTAAACTGTGACCTTTTTCTATATGCTCACTAAAATGATCCTTTTCAATGATTTAAAGTAAAAGAAATTTATCATAACTGTGTCTTTTAATTTAATTTATTTATCTTGTCTGAAAAACTTCAAACTGGGCGATTGATGACCTACTCATTGATGAATGAGCAAGATTACTCAATCATATGGTTTGCTTGGTAGATTTTCATGCTTGCAAACTGAGCACCAAACGGAGAGGTTACTCTGATAGGACAAAGTCCATTTGAGTGTTTGCAACACACTGCCTTTCAACTGCTCTCAATTTGAAGATCTTGGCATATGCTTGCGGATGACCCAAGTTAAATCTGGCATTAAATAAAGCAATATAAAAGCCCTCTATCCAATAACGGTCTATATTAATATCAGCATTGGCAATGCTGACTTGTCATCTCCTCCTCATTTATGTGCAGTTTTTCTTGTGCAGCATGTTTACTCATATTCAGTGTCTCGCATGCACTGTCAGCAGTGAGTTTATTTAGCTCGGCAAACTATACACTACCAGTTTATAACCTACTTCATTCAAAGTCTTCACAGATCCACGAATCTACACACTTGAGTTTGATGTTTGACCCCAAGGTCTCTCAATATTTACATCTATGAAGAGGTAGGTCTGAGAGCTATATGAGGTAAAGATCAATGAAAGTTGAAATGTAACTGCCTGCTCAGAGACTGCCAACCCCTACAGCAAAGAATTTTCCCATTGCCTATTTTGTGTTTCTTTCCTGAGTCAGGGCTGGATCCACTGGAGATTTGCACGGTAAGCTTACAGTTATGTTTATTCTCATACATTCTCACCTTAAATAATTGTTTGCAATATATTATGTAGATATTTTGTTCAAATATACAAGTTGAATCCATTGCCAGCTCTTTTGGTTTGTAAATATGTACACTTCGTCTTTCGTTTTTGTATTTTCGAAGTGTAATTCTCAGTAATGGCAAATAATTCCGACAAGAATGTTTTGATAAAACATTTAACAAAGCCTATTTTTATGTGCGCAAGAAAATTGATTAGTAGTAATGCAGTAACATTTACATAAATACATTGTCGATTTCAAAATGTAAATATATTTTTACATTTTCCTGCGATTTGAATTTAACCTGTAGCTTTAAACAAATTTAAACTGCTTAACCCTGGAATTATGCAACAGCTGACAGACCTTTAGCCATGTGAAGCATTTATTGATTATTTGACTGAATATTTAGTTCAATCTGTAAGTAGAAAACAAAACAAAAAACTATCCACCTGAAATTGGAGGTGTTATTCAGATCATGTATTGGTTTATTGCCAGTAGCTAGATTATGGATTTCTGTGCAAGTGAGGGAGACTTTCAGGAATGAGTTTCTATCAAAAATAATAGATTGATTAAAATTGTGAGTGAGGATTCTTTTCTTGTGTTTCTGCTGAACAATCTGATCTGATGAAGTGTATACAAAATGTGTATTAATGGATTTAATATGTTTTATCTAATAATAATATTTTAATAAGTATGGTTATGTAGAGTCATTTTGTACAAATGACCAGTGACCGATCAATGCCAAATCATTCCATATTCTGTATAAACTGTGCTGTTTTTTTTTTCTTTCCATTTTCAGACTAACTTCTAGAACATGAACTTTTGTTTTCTGGCATTCCTCCTCCTTTGTTATGCCAAGCAAGGTTGGACGGTAATGCACTCCACTTATGCTGTTTATTTTTTCCAAATGATTGAATTGTATTTTATCAAATGATTGATTTTATTCTAGTATTTAAATGCCACAAATTGCTCCTTGTTACTGCAGGAAGATGCGATTGAACCAGAGGATGGAGGAGAGCCTATAATTCCTCTCATTCCACTGATGCCTAGTAAACCCGTATCAGTAAGAACCCACAATTACATTCTTAAAGGTATATACATGTTTAGTCTTTTGACACTTTTAATCGCCTTGTCCCTCTCAGGATTTGAAAGGCACTCTTGACCCCACCACAACAGAAGCACTCACAGTATCTCCAGATGCCCTAGAAGCAGATCCTTCAGCCTCCGCTCCCTCTCCTGAGCAGAAAGAAGGCTCCTCTGAGGAGGACCTTGATTCGCTCTGTGATGGCGACATGACCAGCCAACAGATTAAGCGGACCGTAGGCGATGGCATCCTGAAGCTTGGACTTTTGTTCTTGGAAAACTTGAAGCCTAGTCCAGAGCAGCCCAATGTCATCATTTCCCCTCTTAGCTTATCTGTAGCACTCTCACAGCTAGCACTGGGTAAGTCTACAATGACAAACAATTTTTTTTGGCATGCATTATTTTTGCTAATTTAGTGCTTTTATATGCATCTCAGTAAGACAATCTTGTTGTTTATCTGAATCTCAGGAGCAACTAATGAGACAGAAGAGCTTCTTCTACATCACCTGCATGCAGATGCACTGCCATGCTACCACACTGCCCTCAGCAGCCTCCTGCACAGCTTCCGCAAAAGAAGCCTGTCCATCGCCAGCCGCATCTATCTGAAAACTGGTGAGAGTCACACGTAGCCTATACCACAAAACAGATACTGTATACTGTATATTGCCAGGGAGGTTGATATTGTGTCCGCAAAAAGTTTCTCTTTTTTTCTTGGTCCCTTAAAATTGGGGGTGGGCGATACAGAAATTTTGGTCTATCCTCTATATCACATGCAGTTATGCTGTTGAAACGCAATCAGCAGTGAAAGAATACTCATTTTGTTAAATGCACACAGTGTCTGAGAGACTGTTTCGCACATGGAGTCTCTGCTCATAGAGTGCGGGAGTATTGAACAGAGTTGTTTTTGCTGCTTTATAGGCCTTGACCAGTTAAATACACACTTTCTATGTGTCAAAATGCCTGTCTTTGCATGGATCCTCATGAACATAGTAGGTCTTAAGTGAAAGCAAACAGCTGAGAAAGAAAATGTGTAACAGTATATTGGAGCCAGTCAGCTCTTAAAGTGACAGCAGTCTAATATTCCTGCTGTCTGTCGTTCATGTTAATCAACAAAAGAGAGAAAATCTCTTGCTGCTCTTGACTAAATCAATTTTATAACTTTTATAAGAAGAAGTATATATTTAATTTAATTAGTTAACATTATGCAGTGTTTTATACATTTTGATAATTGCTATGTAGCTTTCCATGTTTATTTGTTCTACTGTAGTTTTTTGTTCAATTGCTTGTAATTCGTTTTTTTTAATTATCATGTAATTGCTGACTATTTACTTGTCTTCAGTGAGCTTGAGTTATAAAATTCATGAATATGTTCCACTAATGACTGACATCCAGAAAATATCCATCTCTCTGTTTCTCTTTATAATTATTTTAAATGATTTAAATGACATTTTAAATTTATTCATATTTTAGGTTACATTTTTTATATACATTATACTTTAAAAAATGCTGTGTATTGGGGTCTCCCATTACATTTTTTTCATACACAGTATGCATATAGGTTATTTGAATTATTTTTCTTTTAAATAGGATTGGGAATTTGATTACTGGCTGATATTTGCTTTCTGACTGAAAGTTGAGTGACAGTTTATTACCATACTAAGCAAAGCTATGAATAGTTTTCTCTTTTCCCTTAGGATTTAAAGCAAAACAGGACTTTGTGGAAGACTCTCAGAAACTGTATGACTCAGAGCCAGCCACATTGACGGATGTTAATGACATCAATGAATGGGTTAAGAAAGTCACAAATGGGCACATCTCAGAGTTTTTGTCCAGCCTGCCTCTCAGCGCTGTTATGATGCTTATCAATGCTATGCACTACAAAGGTCAGAACAAACACCTGTTACCAGCAAGTATTTCACAATTTCCTCTTTTACATCAGTGAGTCACATCAGAGGTTTTGCATTACTCAGATCAGTTGCATTATTGTTCCCTTGTTATTTCATAAGTGTAAACTGATAAAGGACCACACAAGTCTAATTAAACAAGCCAAGAACACAAGTCTAATTTTCTCTCTCACAGGAGAGTGGCTCACTCGTTTTGACCCTCACTTCACCTCCACTGAGCTCTTCTACATAGATGAAAACCAGATTGTTAATGTGGATATGATGCTTGGGCCAAAGTATCCTCTCAGCATTTTCACCCACCATGAGCTGGATGCCCAGGTTACTGCCTCTAAGATGCTTTTCTTTATTTTATGCCTCACTATTGAACTCTGTTACTCACTATTTGATCCCTATAGGTTGCTCGATTCCCCTTTAAAGGTGACAAGAGTCTACTAGTAATAATGCCAACATCTGGACATGTGAATGTATCAGCCATTGCAGCTAAGATCAATATCTCAGATCTTTACAGTCGATTACCACGAGAAAGAAACATGCAGGTCAAACTCCCAAAATTCAAACTTGACTTCAACCAGGGCCTTCAAGAAGCCATGACAGACATGGGTAAGATATCTTGCATCTAATTCATGCATATTATCACCTTGGATTCAAAATCAACTTAATACTTCTTAATTATTTATATTAACAAATATATAATTCTACTCCAATCCAGGTCTAGGATTGCTATTTAGTAATCCGAAACTGGACCGCATCTCTGAGGGCCCCTTGTTTGTGTCCAGTGTACAGCATATGTCCAGTATTGAGATAAATGAAGAGGGGGCAGAGGCAGCGGCAGCAACAAGTGTAGTCATCTCACGCTCTAACCCTTCATTTACTGTCAATCAGCCATTTTTCTTTGCCCTAATGGATGACTTAAGTCAAACTCCATTCTTCCTGGGAGTAATTTCCAACCCAAACCCTGGAGCATCTACTATGGTCACAAACTCTGGCAATTCAGATAAAAATAATGACAAACCACACTCTTTTGATGTTCCTCCAAAGTAGATTGTTTTCATACATTTAGCAGAATGAGTCCATAAGTGATTGTTGACTGCGTAGTTGGTCCCCACTGGGAGGCAATTAAGGACATATATTCTAAAAGTTAATTCTATCAGATAATTTGAAATTACTTTCCCTATCAAAATCAATGTTGTGCTAAATATCCTAATCTGTTAAAAAGTCATGTTTCTTTCTTTTTTTTTGGTTTGTTTGTTTTTTAATTAAAGAAATTTGACCAGAAACTTCAAGTGTCTTGTTAGTTTTTCTTTTTAGTCAGGTTTAGTGAAATTGTGCCTTCTTTCAGATACTGTATAGCAATCTGCTGCAGTACTAACAGAGAAATCACTTTTACAAACTGTACTTACAATTTGCATTTTTTTTTCAAATAAATACTGATCAGAATTCAATGGACAAATAATTAACTTTTCTTGAAAAAAAAAAAAAAAATTATATATATATACAGTACAGACCAAAAGTTTGGACACACCTCATTCAAAGAGTTTTCTTTATTTTCATGACTATGAAAATTGTAGATTCACACTGAAGGCATCAAAATTATGAATTAACACATGTGGAATTAAATATGGAATCATATACATAACAAAAAAAAGTGTGAAACAACTGAAAATATGTCATATTCTAGGTTCTTCAAAGTAGCCACCTTTTGCTTTGATTACTGCTTTGCACACTCTTGGCTTTCTCTTGATGAGCTTCAAGAGGTAGTCACCTGAAATGGTCTTCTAACAGTCTTGAAGGAGTTCCCCGAGAGATGCTTAGCACTTGTTGACCCTTTTGCCTTCTGTTTGCGGTCCAGCTCACCCCTAAACCATCTCGATTGGGTTCAGGTCCGGTGACTGTGGAGGCCAGGTCATCTGGCGCAGCACCTAATCACTCTCCTTCTTGGTCAAATAGCCCTTGATGCCTTCAGTGTGACTATACAATTGAAAATTAAGAAAACTCTGTGTGTGTGTGTGTGTGTGTGTATATATATATATATATATATAACAGAACACAAAACCTACAGTATATTACTAGAAAACTGTAAAAACTGTAAAAACAAAACAATGCAATTATTTAGGTTATTAAGAAAATACCATATACACAATAATCAAACTAAATTTAGAATTTATATAAAAAAGACTATATATAAATCTTTTGGAAGATGTTTATTTAAAAAAGGGTTTAAACCACTGACATTCATACAACTTCTGTCTCGCAGCTAATGTTATTAAAAAGCGTCTTTTGCTGTTGTGGCATTAAATAAATGTTAAAAAAAAGTTTAAATAGTACAAACCTCTGCCAGATTACATGGTTTAAAATGCGAAAACAAAACAAATAGTGTTTCAAAGCGGGAGCAATACTAAAGCGTGCTTGCCTAGTGTCATATTTATTATGAAGTTCACCGGAAGTTGTTGGTAACGGAAACATGTCATCGTGTGTCGCACTTTCGCGCGTTTGGAGAGAGTTGGCGCGAGGAAACAGGAGACGTCTGATGCAAGAGCCGCTTGTTTATTATAATTACTAGATTAAATCCTTGCTTCGCAGTATTTTTGTTGAAAATATGACCGTTCGACTGTCAGAAGGGGCAATTGAGGTAAGAATAAGGCAGTAGCCTTATTTCAATGTTTACAAACAAAAGCTTGCTAAATTAGCCAACAAGTTTTCATCCGCACTAACTTTATGACAGTGAAATCAAATCATTGGTTTTAATGTATCATAGCATTTTCCATGATTGCATGATTTAACTGTGACTAAGTTAAATGGATTTAATACAATTTTACTTGCTTATACATCGTAGTACAAATGCAAATGTTGTAGTCCGTTCAGAGTGAACTCATTGTAACGTTAGCTATAATTAACACCCATCCACTGATTTGAACTGTATAAGAAGTCAGAGTCAGAGTCTTTGTAGATGGCAGATTGTTCATGTGACTAAGTCGTCTTTTTTTTTCGTCTGTTTTGAGTGTGGGTGAAATAAGGCAAATATCTGAATGTAATAATATTCATACTTTGATTTATATGATAATGTTTGAAAAAAAAAATGATGGTGTTTTTCTTTTTCTTTTCAGTCCCTGACAAAAGGAATTGAAGTCAGCAGCCCTGTTCTGCAGTGTGTGGTAACTGTCAGATTACTTTCACATTGTTTACAAATGAATCAGATTATTTTGTTACCACGTTTTTATAAAATAGTGATGTCAAAGAGGATATTGAGACATTAATGCCATAATCAGATTTCATGATTTCTCAGGGAAATAAAATAGTAATGTTCCATTTATATTGTAACTTACTATATTTGTAATATTTCAGTAGGCGCAAAAGGAAACTTTAAGGAGTATCTTACTGTTTTGTTTCTCATTTTTTTATTAAACATATAATTTTTGTATCTATTTAATATTTAGTTTACTTGCTCGTTCTCTTTGCTTCTGTTTATTTGTTTGGTTAAAGAAACAGGCTTTTATTTATAAGCTAGTCAACTTTATTCTGTTGAATATCCTTTCCAGAACATTCGTAAGATTGATGGGGGAAATGGCCTGTCCCGGTTCCGTCTCATGATGAGTGATGGGCTACACACCATGTCCTGTAAGTTGGATTCGTTTTTTTTTCTTTTTTCGTTTTTGATCAATTTAGTTTGATGTGTCTGTCCTTTAAATCAAGTGTAATTTTAATGCTCAGGATGTTGTTTTGGACTTGTTCTGTTAAATTGTTTTGCAAAACAGCTGTTACTTTAGTTCAGATGTGGAACTTTATGGATCACCCCCAAAGCCGTATATTTTTCTGCAAAATTTTTGTTCGGTACACATATAAATGTCTATGTTAGGTGCTTATGTCTTTGAAAGCTGGTGGTGGGATAATTCGGATAAGGAGTTTCTTTAAAGTCAGGAGTGAGTGATGTGTATGGTCATTAGCCATTATGATCTAATGTTTTCTCATCAGTGGGATGCAAACCCCAGCTATTCTATAAAAATGCAAAAAACTTGGCACAATGTATTTTTTATTTTTAAGTGTTTCTATTTTCCCCTTTGCATCCAGCATTCATGCTCTCCACACAGCTCAATCCCATGGCTGAGCAAAACCAGGTGGCCTCTAACTGTGTGTGTATGCTGAAAAGAAGCGTCACTAATGTTCTCAAAGACGGACGGTAAGCATTAGTCTCAGTTAACAGTTAACTCAGTTGCTGTTAGGATGTTTGTGTGATTTCGTGGTTCTGCTTTATGTAGTGTTTTTATTTTATTTATATATATATATATATATATATATATATATATATATATATATATATATATATATATTAGGGGTGTAACGATACGCGTATTCGTATTGAACCGTTCGGTACGACGCTTTCGGTTCGGTACGCGGTACGCATTATGTATACCGAACGGTTCGTTGGAGTAATTAATTATATTTAAAAAAAAAAAAAAAAAAAGAGAGAGATAGAAATATAATGATATGCGTTCAACAAGGTAGCCCAATAACCCAAACAACGTAACAGGCAACGCCCCTGACACTCCCGAAGAAGAAAAAAACACCATCTTATATGTTTATGTTAGGCTACTCAGCAGGCGCTCGCTCACTCAGTACGCGCTGAAGGCTCGTTGCAAAATAGCCAATGCGTTTAACAGACTAGAAATGAGAAGATCACCCAATAACCAACAGGTCTGGTGTTTGGGTGCACTTTGGATTCCCTTTAAGCTATAATGGTGATGGCAAGAGAGTGGTGGATAAAAAAACAACGGTATGTCGCATCTGCAACATGACAGGGTACACCAGCGGGAATACAAAAAAAAAAAAAAAAAAACACCAGCGGGAATATCTGGGATATATGCGTCAGTACTATCTGGGAAAAGACGAAAAAAAGGAGAAACATGCACGCAGCAAACTATCCCTGCAGCATTTAGACACTATAGCTTACAGGGAATCCAACCCAAACACCAGACCTGTTGGTTATTTTAGGATCTTATATTTCTGGTCTGTTAAATGCATTAGACATTTTGCAATGAGCCTTCAGCGCGTGCTGAGTGAGCGAGCGCCTTAGGGGCCGTTCACATATCGCTCCTAAAAACGCGTGGAAAACGCTAAGCACATCTTTCTCCTCCTTTCCAAAGCGCTCGGGCAGAAGCGCTCATGAGGCGTCTGTCTTTGCTAAGCAACAATGACGTGCTCTCTCCATGAGACGCGGAAATTTCAGCGAAGGATAAATGGATTTACAGCTCTAAAAATCGCTTGCAGTAGCTCTGCTACTAAATTTATTTCAAAATTGCAATCCATATACAACTACGATCAGCTGTTCCTTCATCTTGGCTGAGCTCTCAACCTTGTTACGGGAAAGGATGAAGCTGATTGGTTGGTTCTTGTCACATGACCCGCGGTGCGCTTGCGGCATTCTGAAAAGTTGAGATGTTTTTACATTTTGCTGTATCTAAAATGTATCGAACCGAACCGAACCGTGACATCAGTGTATCGTATCGAACCGAACCGTGAATTTTGTGAACCGTTACACCCCTAATATATATATATATATATATATATATATATATATATATATATATATATATATATATATATATATATATATATATATATATATATATATATATATATATAAGCATCTTATATTTACCAATTCCACAATTATTTAAAAATTAAGAAAATACAGTAATCATTAATATTATTGAAAATAATTATTGAAATTTAAAATGACTTTTTTCCGTTGTTTCTAAATTTTAATTAATTGTGTTTGCAAAGCTGAATTTTCAGTAGCCAACTACTGCAGGCTTTGGTGTTACATGATCCTTCAGAAATAATTTTAATATAATGATTTGGTGCTCAAGAAGAATTGTGAACTATCGATGATGAAAACACATTACATTTTAATATTTTTTTTCTCCATGATTTTTTGCCGAATAGGAAATTTGAAAGAACAGTGTTTTTGTTAAATGGAAAACTTCTTTATATATATATATGTATATCTTAGTAAATTATAAATGTATCTGCTGTCGCTTTGGATCAGTTTAATGCATCCTTACTGAATTAATGTATTGATTTATTAAAAAAATTCTACTGACCTCAAACCTTTTAACAATAGCACATGTGTATTAATGCGTATTATCAAGTTTTGGTGTTTGATGTTGTACACAGACGTGTGGTAGTTATACTGGACATGGACGTGATCAAGTCTGCTGACCAGATGGCAGGAAAAATTGGAGACCCGACTCCTTATGTGGAGGGTGAGAGTACCGTTCAAATGTCAAATTTTATGAAAACTTACATTAGTTATGCTCATATTAAAACATTTTACATTTTGTTGTTAGCATTGAGGTTCTACTATTTCAGTCACCTTGTCTAGAGGTATGTAAATACATTTATCCAATTTTATCAAATATTTGTGCCACAGGCCAGTCAAACCCGCAACAGAATGCAGCTCCGGCTCCTGTACGTCCAGTTCAGCCTAAGAATGGAAGTGATGGTATGGAAATAAACAAAAATTTTTATAAACAAAAATGTTTTCCGTTTTTATTATAGATGTGCATACAAATCTTAAATATGTACATATTAATTATAAAGACATGTTCCTGAGCTGAAATGCAGTAGTTATATTATGACATTCTGAATTGTGAACTGATTGCATTTTAGATTATAAACATTACATGATTACTAAAATAATTAAAATATATTAGTTGAAAATCTGAGACATTTTCGAGATGCTTTTTAAAGTGCTGACAAATAAAATTTCTGAAAAAATGTAAGACCATAAGCCTTAAATGAAAAGCTGATTGTAACTATGGCGACTGATTTGAAAACTAACCATGGACCAACGGCTTTTAGGTGAACTGATAAATGAGTTATTAAATCAAACAACTTTTTTCTCCACTTTACTATTTGCTGGAAATGTTTCAAACTTGAAGTAGAAGAGCGGTAGAAGGTAGGAATCATATTGCAGCTGGTGTGCAGTTCCTTTAGTTAACGTGCATGTGAATGACTATTAATATCATGACTAATAATAGACGGTTACTTGCACTTGTCAGGGATTCGATCTGACTCGAAAGTATCAAACTTAAATGTGTAACTTGTCCTGTGCGGTATATAGTGAATGTAAAACCATGTGATTTGTTGAGGAGGAATATAATATTACTTCACTATGGAATATATAAATATAGTTTTGTAGTGGAAACACGTGGCCACCTTGTGTTAGTTGGTGTGAAAAATCATGATCTGCTTCGATTAGAAAGTCTTAATTTCATTCTTTTTAAAATGCAGATACCCCTTTTTGTTATCCAAAAGCATTTAAAGATGTTTTAATTATGTATTTTGAGCACAGAGTCTAATCTTCTTTGAAGTTTTAACGTCAGTGTAGATTCACAAGCTGTATTCGACAGCCGTTTTAATTCACACTTTCAGGATTGTCACATAAGATTGTTTCAGAAGTGTTGTGGCATTACAGTCAGTCATTATTTCGAAATGTGCTCTAGGTGTCAGTGACGATGTCTACCTTATTATAGTTCTTTACAGTGATGTGTGGTTTTCTCTTCTAGCCTCATTAGGTTCAATGAACAGACCTTCTGCTCAGAGCTTTGGGAAAAAGCCCATGGCTGCCCCCAACACTCCTGGAGGCAGCTCTAAAGTCGTTCCCATCGCCAGCCTCAATCCATACCAGTCAAAGTCAGTCTAAATCTCACATCCCTGAATATTTCTCTTTCCAGTCCAGTTGACTGTTGCATGTCACATAACATACTTTGTGGTCCTAATTAATAAGAGTGTGTTTTTTTCAGATGGACTGTTAGAGCCAGAGTCACCAACAAGAGTGCCATCCGCACATGGAGTAACTCCAGAGGGGATGGGAAGCTCTTCTCCATGGAGCTTGTGGATGAAAGTGTAAGCATTCATTAGCAGTGATCAGATTAGAAACTAGAAAGGGTAGTAACTTCTTTCTTTTTGTTTATTATAGGGGGAGATCAGAGCAACTGGATTTAATAACGAGGTGGACAAATTCTACTCGCTCATCGAACAGGGAAAGGTAAGGTCTACTAATGTTCTTGTCTAATATGGTGTGTAAGGAGGGCTACACAAATTATTAGAATGTGTTGATATCATAACCTGATTAATCTCTCTTGTCCTCAGGTCTACTACATCTCAAAAGGCACCCTGAAAATTGCCAACAAACAGTTCTCTACGCTTAAGAATGACTATGAGATGACTTTAAATGGTGAGACAACCATCACCCCTTGCGAGGACAGCCATGATGTACCCATGGTGCAGTGTGACTTTGTTCCCATTGGTGACCTGGAGTCCCGGGAGAAAGACGCCATCGTAGGTGAGCGTATTCCCTGTTCTGTACAATTGGCATCATCAGTAACCAGCATTTTAATAATTAACTGCGATGGAGACAGTGGCACGGCTCTGTGTAACAAATGTGTTGAGACCCAGGAGGTTGAGGTAATTATAACATTGATGATGAATGCAATATTAATAATGCTTATGACAGTAATGGCCTGTGGTGCAGATTGACTTTGTGTCCCTGTCGGGTTCTAGCAGAACCAGAGGAGAAAGATGCTGTCACTGGTAGAATGAAGAGTCAATAAGCATGCCTGTAATTATGGTAATGGCAGTCGGAGCACGCCGAGGTGCAGCAAGCGTATTTCTTATCCGAGATTTGAGTCAGGTGCTGGCAGTGATTTGTGAAACGCTCCTAATGGCAGCTAAATGATTCATAACACCGTCTGATATGAGCGGATTAAGATGGTGCGCTGTAATGGAGCATTGATGGGTGTTGTGGAATTACATTCTGGATGAGTGGTATAGGGTAGTCATCCCAAACCTATTTACTGTTGGTAAATTGGGGGGAGTAGCAGTGTTGTAAACCTGCCCGGCGTGTGTGTTTGCAGATGTGATTGCAGTGTGTAAAAACACAGAGGATGTGACGCGCATCATGACCAAGAACAGTCGTGAGGTTTCGAAGAGGAACATCCAACTGATGGATATGTCCGGCAGAATCATCCAGCTCACCATGTGGGGTAGTGAGGTACGTAACTGATTACATCAATCTTTTTTCATTTTATATGATCCAGTTCAAAATAAATTGACATTGTAAAATTAGTCCATATTGTCATAATTGTAATAAAACTTAAGAGTATTGTTATTTTTTGTGGATCAAGAAGTTTCACATTAGAAATCATCCAATGCTTTTTCTGTTTAAATTTTTAGGCAGAACAACTGTACTTTTTTCTCTTCCTTTGTTAAACAGCAAGTTCAAAGGAACAGTGCTTTTTGAAATGGAAATCTTTTGTAACAAATGTCTTTGCTGTTAATTTTAATCAATTTTATGCAAGCTTTCTGAATAAAAGTATTAGTTTCTTAATACTTCTTGTAAAAGAAAATATAAAAAGAAATTATGGACTCCAAACATTTGTGTATCACGGTTGATTGGAATCATCATGCAAACATTCTGATCTTGTATCAGATGATGTTTTTGTCAAGCACTGGGAGAAACATCCCTCTCCCATTACTGCTGCCAGATGTCTGCTTCTGTGTGGCATGTCAGCCATTCTTATCTAATCTGGATTTGACACAAAAGACCAAATGCATAAAAGATTACAATTAGATGGAAAATACTTAGATCCTTTGCACTAGTGCTTGCAAGAAAAATGTCACACTGTTGGAGTAGTATGTGCAATTGTTCAGTGCTTGGCTATTTCTCTTTCCCTCCCTCACTCTTTAGGCAGAGACATTTGATGGCAGTGGGCAGCCTATCTTGGCCATTAAGGGAGCAAGATTGTCTGACTTTGGTGGGCGTTCTCTCTCTACTCTCTACAGCAGCACCGTCATGATCAACCCTGACATTCCCGAGGCATACAAACTGCGGGGATGGTGAGTGATTTTTTCTCTCGGTTTCAGAGACAATACGCTGCATCTGTTGTTAAGTGTTTGTCCTAGATGAAACAGATGCGTTCTGATGCGCTCCTGTTTTTATTTCTCCACTTGTGAGAATTGGGATGAGCAGAGAGTAGACACTAAAATGCACACTCTAGAACTCCGAGAGGGTGAGCATGCTCATGCCTTTGATATCAAGATTAGCTCTATCAGCGGTGCTCTGGTGGGCTTTGCATTCAGGCTGATATAGGAATGCAAATTATGGCTAATCCCCTGCCAAAATGTTTAGTTTCCCTTAGTGGACTCGTGTGACCTGGTTCCTTTCAGAACAGAAATGTTTATTTCTGCTCTGGGGATATGAAACAAGGAAGATGGGGAAATGATGGCACTGAATGCCTTGAGAGATGGTGCTGTTCTAAATACTTGCATACAAGGTAGCAGAGCTTAGTATATGATTACTGCCTGTGTTTCTAGAGCACAGACGTGTGCTGTCTTAATCCTCAAAGATTCTTATTGGCTACTGAAGGAATTGAAAAACTGTTATGACTCATTTAATGTTTTCTTCTGCCGCCTTGCCAATTTAGGTGTGTTGGGACTGCCAAATGCATAATTATGAAGCTTAAAATATCTTGGATAGACCTGTCACAGTTATTACATAATCAGCAGCTTGCGATTATTTGAGAAAACAACAGTCATTGTACGCTTTCAGTTGCAAAGTGTTTAATAATGCATTTTCCCATTGCAGTAGAGTATTATATGAATTTGTTAGCTGAACAGGAATCATCATCAAAGTACATACATTTTGCATTATACACTACATTTTCTACTATTTCATAAGAAAATAATACGAGTACTGAGGTGCACCACTAAAACTTTATATAGGCTATTCATATAAAAATTTAATTGTGGAGCAGTTCCACATGCCAATAGAACATATATTTCACTTCTGTCCAGTTTAATAATTGTTTACATTTTCTTTTTTTGCCAAATTCACTTGGAATATTTCTTTAAGTGTTTATGTATTAGACTATAAAGTGATGTACACACATAATTGCATGCATAACTACATACTTGCATTTACTGAATGGCATTCAATTGTTTTTTGAAAAGGCATTTTGATGTGTGTTTGTTTTTCTACTGTTGTTTCAACCCCAGCGTTCTTTAAATTTTAATAAAATCATACAGGTTTAATTGGAATGAAATGAGGATGAGTAAATTACCATTTTAATTTGAGTGTACTATCCTTTTAAATGGTCCATGTGCTACTCATGAAGTCTTGCTCAGCCTTCAACCTCACTAAACCCTGCTTGTTACAGTGCCACTCTGACTAATCCTTCCTCCCTACCTGTTAACAATCCATACTCACCACCTAGCAGCCCACTTGGCCGAAGCCATCCACGAGTGTCTCTCTTCATTTTCCCTGCAGGTTTCAATCAATTCCTCTCTGTGTGCTCCATTTATTTACCTCCCAGTAACATAGACCCCCAGCCTTGAAGGGAAATAATATGAAAGCTGTGCATAACAGAGTTGAAATACACTCTTTTTTTTTTTTTGCACATTTTGACAAGCGATTAAAATCTCCGTTTCACCAGCCTCAAGTCTGCAAGTTTGAGAGGGTAATTATTTTGGGGGGATCTGAAGTCTTCATTTACATAATGAGGGTAGTGGAATGTGACTGAGCACAGTGGGGTGAGGTAGTGGAGAGGAAGTGATAGTCACAGCAGCTTTCTTTATAGTCCCAGAGTGCCAGCTCAAAGCATCTGGTTTCTATGCATGGCTGTACATAGGGCTTGGACCGGCATATTTCCTTGCATTTTGAGGGGCTAAAAATGCTCTTTGTCAGCGATGTTTCAAAACTTCAGTTTTGCTGATCCAGTCGTAGGTAAGTTCAACCACTTAGTCTCTGGACTCACGTCTGTCCTCTGCTCACTTGGAGAGCCAGAGATAATGAGCTTTCAAATCATGGGCCAATACGCAGTGCATGGCCTCTTGGCCAGCGTTCTGAAGGTCCAGCGGGCCACTGTGGAATTGATAGGTGCCCTTCAATTAGTAGAGCTGCAGTAAGCGCTGTTTTGAAGTTGAACCTAGAGGTGTTGTTGAGGTCTGCAGCATGAGGATACTCATTCAGCCACTTGACACACTGTGCCAGTTTTCTACTTCTGAGACCTCTTCAAGTTGTAACTTTATTTTACTGTTGTTGTAGCAATCCATTTTTCTGAAAAAAAGTGGTTAAAAATAATGTTGTAGATCAAAGTGCTTTTTTAAAGTCCATAAATGGTATTATTAATGTTTTACGGCCACTTGTGGATAAACAAACTATTACTTTACTAAATGAATATAACATGGAAAAGATGAATGCACTTTTGGAAGTTGTAAGGGAAATGTCATTTTCTGTGGTCTAATGTGATGTTCTTGTTTATGATGAAATTTTGTTTTGCTGTAATTAATTTATAGCAAACAAGACGACTCATTGAATTTATTTTGGGAGCGATGGCTGATGAATGTATTTTTACTATAATAGTATAGTATTGACCAAGTTCAGAAGGTGTCATGTGGAATAACCATGTTTCAATATGAACAATACATTTCATGTGGATTCAAAGGATTTATTGCATTTTGGGAAAAAAAAAAACATTTTATTAAAAATATTTTTAAATTAAAATCCAGATTTTGAATGTTACTATAACCTAAAGATGCTATGTGAAAGTTTGACACAGAAAATAGTGGTTTTCATCTTGCCTTTCTTGGTAAAGAAAACATTTTTACTCCAATTAATCAAAATGGATTTATAGAAATTTTGGAACCAAACTCTTCAAATATTCTTTTGAAAAACATTTATTTTATATAATCCAGATGCTGCTTCTGTTTGATACTTTATACAAAGGAAGAGCTTTTGACTAAGCAATTTGTCTCTGAAGTTTTTTGATCGTCAATAAGCACTTGTTTATCAGCCCCTCTATTCAAACCATCTGTCATATAAATATTTTTGCTAAAAAAAAACTTATTCAGTTGCATATCCTGATATACTTGAAAATTCTTTAAATGATATAAGTCAAAAGTGTGAATACAGTACTATGTTCACTTAAATGACAATGTGCATATTTGATTCTGTTAAGATGTAGGATTAAACCTTGAAGTCTGTTCCTCGTGGAGTTGAACATGTTGGGGCACACACTTTGTCTGCCATTTTAAAGTTAGTCCAATTAATCACATTGATTAAGGATCCTTCGTTCTCACGGTCCAGAGCTCAGTATTAGGGATGTTCATTTTAACTGACCGCTAAGAATTTTGACCGACTAATACATCAGTTAAACTGTTGAAAAAGTCATTTATTTTCAATAATTGTATAAAAATTTTTTTTAGGTTTGCTGCATAGTTAAAATGCACTATATTAAAAAAAAACACATAAGTTGCGTAAAATAAGTCACATTTTTTATTTCATTCAAAAATAGGCTTAATGCCAACTAGAAATGTTTACACATTAAAATAATCACTGTAAACATAGCTAGGCTATTTTGGTTGCCCTCACTCCACAATTAATCCTTTCAATTAACTGTATTTAGAAAAGAACAAGAATTAAAAATAGGGCTTTAACAAGTTATAGCAATATAAACAAGCAAAAATGAATTAATTTAGGGTAAAATGAAACCGAAACCAACGTTGGGTTGGTCATTCGACACGCAATCTAATGTTTCTGTATTCGCAATGTATTTGAATGCCAAATTATTACTTATGTAGCCATCACTCACGTTCCAATATCCACGTAAAACAAAATGTTTTACATAACGGCGGTACGGGGATAACGCATTTTACTACATATTTAAACTGAGGAGTGTTACTTATTTTTTTTTCCCATATGTTTGACTGACTATTTTATCATGATAATGAACAGGCTGCATGTCAAGGTAGCAAAGTTTAACATGCGCTCATGCGATGCCAGAGTAACTTGAATTTTTTCCTTCTAATAGTGGAAGCAACTACTCCTTTTAGTCATAAAGAGAATCGGAATTGAAAACGGTTTGCTTTTATTTGTGTACATTCACAATAAAAACAATTCTTTGTGCATAAAATAAGACTAAAGAAAAATAGGATGCACTTTCTGTCATCTGGTTTCCTTTTGCGCAGCACAAAAATGAACCGAAATGGTGTTATTCGTTCATTTTCTTAATTTATGAAGTAAAAATATATTTCTTGTAAAGGCCTATTTATTTGTTATATTTAGGCTTTGTATAGCCTAGCTTATGTTTTTCGCAGAAGAGCTTCAGTTGCATGATGTGATGCATGTGAATCCTCATGTTCTGTTGTTGGGTGCTTTTTGCGCATCTAAAACAAATATTATTTTTAATGGGTCACAGAGAAACTTATCCTTTCTAATTTAATTCAGTTTTAATTAAAAATCTTGTTTGTTAATAATAGGTTAACGAGTGTCTGTTAGGAAAAATGAACTGAAATGAACATCCCTACTCAGTATAGGGAGTTGTCATCAATGTGCTGCTTTACTGTCAGTATTTCTGATTTTGTGTCATTTAGTGTTGATAATGTGAGTGTAGTATTTCTTTTAAAGGTATTGAAGGAATATTTAATGCATGTTTCTCCAATTTTGTGTAATTCTCACTTTAAGAACCTGGGCATATCATGGAATTTTACATTTGTGTTGTCTGAGCCAAGGAAGGCATGGGCATTTAAATATGTACTTTTAATGCTTAGTTCTAAAATATTTAATTGACAGGTAGTTGCTTCGGTTGTTTTTAGTGCAGCAGTCAGTTTACTTATTGGGCCGAAGTTTTTATACAGTATATGAACTAACCCTTAATACTAGACAGGGGCGCTGCACAAGATCCCCCTTGAAAATATATATTCCAGACTTTTCAAGGGCCCTCTCTTCCTTTGGGGCCCTGGTAATCAGTACTGGTTTTACCCCCAGTCCGACGCCCCTGATACTAGATAATAGATCTCAGCGTTTTGATGCAAGTCTTCTTTTGTCCAATAGATGGCGTCAGAGATTAAGACCACTCCTGCAGAGTGGACCGCATACTCAATCAGACACGCCTTCCATCTTTCTTTCTCACCCTTCCACTCTCGCCCGGTTCATTATCATTCTTTCTCGTTCGCCGATCCACTCTTACTTATAGGTTGCCAATTACTTTGACTGGCTCATTTTCGACCGTCTTCTCCGAGGCAGTAGAACCTCTCCTGCCTCCACCCCATCTGTCAGACCCTTCAAACCATGATGTGGAATAAAGCAACACACACCCAGGAGTCTGTCTGTGCTTGCACTCCCTGTACTTACGCTAGATGTCTCCATCAAACTCAATTTGAGATATTAAACAAGGGTCACTTGTTTCAGTGACTCTGTTTTGTTTAAATATATTTTTTGGGGGGCTATCCACTTGGCTCACACATGAGCAGAGTTCCCCTTGGGGAACAATATTGTACTTTACAGTGAGCTTCAAGAGCACATTTGCTGCCATGCTGTTTCCAAGTCAAAGGAATTGTTGACCCAAAAATGGAAATGTTATTGTTTACTCACCCCCATATCATTCCAGCCCAGTGTTGTTTTCTTCTGTGAAACACAAAAGGAGATCTTAGGCAGAATGTCTAAGCTTTCCATATAACAGAAGAGGATTTATACTGCCAAGCTCTATGAAAGCACTCTGTATGACTGGTGTGTTTATTTTCTAGGTTTTCTGAAGCCATACTGTAGCATTGTGTGAGAAACAAACTGAAACTTAAGTAGTTTTATAATGATAACTTAAATATCACGTTTTCAATTTAAAATATGACTTTTATGCTATACCACTCTGAACTTTTAACTCATGAAGTTTTTTTTTGTCTGTAATCAGTTCCTGAAATGTAACTGACCACAGAGTTACAGCAGTAGAGAAGAAATCTGTCAATTAAGACTCCGTTTCATTGTGTTTCTTAAATGCATCATATGGCTTTAAAAGACTTAATTAATTATATATATATATATATATATATATATATATATATATATATATATATATATATAAAAGATTGAATAGCTGCCTAACACATATTGCTACACAGAAGGATATTATTTTGTAAAGACATGGATGTGAATAAATAACATTTTTATTTTTGGCTAAATTATACATATTTATGACATGCATTGTATATTAATGTTGGTTCTAATCAGCGAGTTAAAAGGGATAGTTCACAAAAAAATGAAAATCCTGTCATTAATTACTTGCCCCCGTGTCATTCCAAACCCGTAAAGCCGTTGTTCATCTTCGGAACACAAATTAAAATAATTTAGGAAATCTGGGAGTTTTCTGTCTCTCCATAGACCGCAAGTGAATTACCATGGTCAAGGACCAGAAAGGTAGTAATGGACATCGATAAAATAGTCCATGTGTCATCAGTGGTTTAACCAGTTTGGAATGACATGAGGGTGAGAAATGACAGAATTTTTATTTTGGGGTGAACTTACCCTTTAACGATCTACATCTCTTAGTTTAAGGACCTAGTTATACCATAATGACACTTTGTTTAAATATAGTATATTGACACATCATTTTTTAAAAACGCAATCATTTTTCAAAGCTACAGAGAAAAGGCACTCAACCAAGACTTATTAACAACATCTCTTCATAGGCTCTTAATTTTCTTGCCTCTTACTATTCCTGTCACAAGTATTTCTTGTCCTCTGACATGTGGCAGTCCGTTCAGTGCTCAATCTCGCTGCTTTCCTCCTGTTGTCTGCTCTGCTCAGTTCAGGCACACTGCACTGAGCGCCAGCCTGTCACTCCACTGCTCTAAAGCACATGCCATTTCCAATTTGCTCCTCTGGTGTTCATTCTGCCTTCCTCAATGGCACCGGCCGTCATCCATACATTCAGGCTTAGTCAGCCAATTACCTCACACCATCAAGTCTTGGCCATGTGAAGCAGTTGTTTTATTCTGCGGCATTGTTTTTTTTTTTATGACTCATTCACAAGGTTCACAATTAGTTTCTTGCTTTATTCCAGCGTAGTATCAGTTCCTGTCACTGTCGTATGATAGCGCTTGCCTTTTCTGAATAATCAAATTTTCACTGAAGTATGCTGGGGACAAAAAAATAATGTTTTAATCAGAAGTAGCCTGAACCTTTTTGCAACGCACAACTAGTATTATATTTAGGAAGTTATTTTGGGAAGTACGCAAGTACGGTGATACAGTAAAGCAGCTGAAAACTAAGGTAGAAACCATGCTTTAGAATTAAACCCATTTTTCACGTGGCAAACAGTACAAGCAGCCAGGGCCACACGCTTGTCTTAACTTGGATATTTTCAATTAGTCGTGCGACCCAGAACGAGCCCTGAACCCTTGTATTTACCGATCCACCCCGTCCTACCCCTCTGGTAACCAGGCCTACAGTCTCTAGATTATCATGCGGTATCGATTCCTCAGACACACTGCTTCATCCTGAGTGAGCTTTGTTGTTTTTTTAATTCTCTCTCTCCAACCTCTGTCTTCCCAGCCACTCCGGAGCGTGAGTGAAAATGGGTTTCTGATTTCACCATTGCAGCTCTGACCCCATCTCCCTGAACCATTCCTACACTGTTGATTCGTTTCACAAGTAGCCCCCAGCGTCTCTGTGGCCACTGCTGCTGTTTTTCTCTAGCTCTCTCTGTCTCTGTAGATCTAGTTACGATATCAGCTACTTATCTGCCTGAACAGATGAGCTATTACCTTGTATGTAGAGATGAACAGATGTCTGACTGATTTATTCTTTGATGATTGACAGCATTAGAGGCTGACAATTTTTTGTGTATTTGTTAACAGGTATGATAAGGAAGGACATGCTATGGATGGACAGTCGATGACGGAGTTGAGAGGACCTGGTGGTGGTGGTGCAAACACAAACTGGAAGACCCTGGCGGAAGTCAAGAATGAGCACTTGGGACATGGAGACAAAGTATGTCATCCACACATTTCTTGTCTAAAAAGACAATTTTCTAAATTGGCTCTATCTAGAATAGCAGAGTTTCTAACATTAGAAAACTAAAACACTTGACTGCGCACATTCACACATTAAAAGTGCTTATAAGATTGTAGAAAATGGCAAACTTCTGTACATATGGTGAAACTGCAGCAGTGAATGATGAACTGATGATGAAAATAAGCCATAAATACTACTCTTTTTAGGAATTCATTGTCTTGTAGAGCATCACTTTATTAGGGGTTGTCATTGTCTGTTCATCTGATTAGCTGTAATAAGTCGGTCCTGCGTGACGTGTTCTGAAACAAAAGACACAGGGATGCAGTCATTTAGCTACACTGTTACTTTTCTCTCTGCTCATTAATCACTCTATGTAATGCCCTTCCCATCTTCCCAAGGTGTGTGCTTAAGCATTACTCACATTCAGCACTGGAGATAGAGAATGGAGATTAGCAGGACTCCATTTACTAAGCCTAATAATTAAGAGATTATACTGCAGATATGCTGCATAATAAATCTGACCTTGTCTGCTGTCTATTTTTGGATTTTCTGGCGTATATGTAGGAGTAGGGTTGTCATGATGCCAGTGTTTTAATGGTTAAAACCAGTACCAGAGATTAGATTATATTAATTTGCAATTAAAGATGACAATTTCAATACCATAGCAAAATAATTTAAATATGAACAGAGTATGGCATGTGGCCTTCAAGTATTTCTAAATTAAATTGCCATATTGTTATAATTATGTTAATGCTTACCTTATTGTTTGTTATAGTAATGTAATTGTACTTTTTAAATAGTACATTTAATTTATTTACTTTTCTTGTTTGGTTAAAGAGGATTTATTAAAGCATGGTTATTTTTGGGGATAATATCAAAGACAAAATGAAAGCTAAATGTCCCAGAAAAAGAGAGAAATGACAAGCTTACCAGGTGTAGCACAATAAATGAAAAAGAGAGGGGCTACAGAATGATGCCACAATAACAAATGAGTATGTGAAATATGGGAGGAATGTTTTCACATAAGTTAGAAATCAGTTATTAAAGCAGAGAGAAAACAAGACTTTATTTTCTTCTCTGTATTATAAATTTCTGAAGAATGTGATTTAGACACTGGGTGTTGCGTGATACTGCTGTTGAACACTGCATCATCAGTCAAGTGTGGTTGCTAACCAAAATCGCAGCATGAAAGATATTATAATAGAGGAAGCATGTAGAATGAAATGGAATCTCACAGTCTGGTTGGGGCTTAACAACCCAGACTTTGTCTTCACCTGATCATGTACATTGATGAATAAGCTGTCTCCGAGTTATTGAGTTATTGTCCAGAATGCTACTGAAGTAGTGCATTGGTGGTGTTAAATTGGGAAAAAAGGTCTGACTGATGTGTTAGGGGTACTCTATGGACAACTGGCAAGAATGTTAACCCCATCAGAGTTTATTCTCTGATGAAATGTACTCATGCCCTCACACTGATGTCATCCTATCTGCTCTAATGGGACACAAGGTTAGGCTGCTAAAAGCTCAAAGCCAGTTGTATTTAATTAGCAACGCTCCTCGCAAAAAATGTTTGTGTCCTAGTTTTCTGTCCCATTTTACCAGGATTGAAATGTCCTGTCAAATTTATTGGAAGGGAATTTTAATATTGTTTTCTAGGCTTGGACATGTAAGGGATATTTCTGTAGTTAATGTAGAAATCTTATTCTTTTTTTATTATTATCAATTTTAAACTGATCTAATCAATAAGGAATTGTGCTTTTGGAAATCTTTTTAAAAATAATGTTTTAAAAATTCTTATCTGGTATGAAAAGCTTAAATCATTAAATCATTCAGGTTTGATTGAGTGAATGGTACTTCAGCATCTGCATTTTATCTGTCTGTGCTAAAAAAAAAAAAAAAAAAAAAAAAAATGAATGAAATAAGTGACTTTACTCTGACTCTCTTGAAAAAAATTGAAAATGTCAGCCATATTGATTGGTAACTAGAAAAATATACTGCTCTGCAGCCTCTGTGAGGACCCATTCATCTACCAAACAAATGTGACAATAATTACATAGATATTTACTGGATTAATTATTGTATTTTAGAGAAGTGGAAATGTTTAGAGGTTTTTTTTTTTTTTGTCACTAAGTGAAATGACCATAATTTACGGGGATATTTCACTTATTGAATAGCAAGCCTTTTTTCTGTCTGCTTTCTGCCTTTGTCGTTCACATTTCCCGGGAGGCTTTTTATTTATTTGAAATGACACGGAATATCAATTCCAGCCCTTCGAGAAGTTAATTGGGGTCAAATTCTCAAAGCGAAACAACTGGGTGGTCAGCAGTAAACCTGTTAGAAGAGAAATCAATTACAGTGGTAACACGTTTTTGCCATTTGTTGTTGTTTTCATATCCCATTTCCTTAGAAAATATGGGGTTAAGACTTTGCTAGAGGCTCTGTATAGATTATGGTCCAAAGAGAGATGATAAATCCACTGCGAGCTGAATTCTCAGTCTTCAGAAAGGCAAAGTGCCCTTTTTTGCATTTCATTAAAGAGCGGTTTTACAGCATAAATATGAATAAGGCCCTGAGTTTCTGAGGAGTGTGAGTTTCTTAAACCCATTGTAGGTCATTGCAAAAGAATCTTAGTACTTTCATCAACACCATTATCACCAGGGTAAACGTGTGCTTGTGAGGGAAAAATTTGGTTTAACGTGTTTCTCCAGAGCCTTGTGAAGAGCAGTCATGCTCATGTCCAGCCACTGACCCCTTTTTCACCTTGTAATCCGCAATCTCCTGTGTCTGTCCTCCATCTTATTTCTTGATGTGTGATGTGTGTAAAACAATAATGTGCTCTTAGCTGACTCTTCAAGACTTTTTTTTTTATTTTTACCTCCTTTCTCTTCTCACCCTCAAACATGCAATTCTTCTGTCTGAACCCCCTCTTCCTTCTAGTTGAGGTATTTTTTCATAAAAAGGGGACATAGGACCTGAAAGTGCATTTTCAGAACACTGGTAAAAATAGTATTTAAGCTATCAGTCTGTTTTGGAATGTTTAGGACTAAATGTTGGTTTGTAAATGTATTTGTGACTTGTTTGACCCTTTTTTTCTTTTCTCGCATTAAGTTTGTTCAAGCTTATCCATTCAACCCTGTTATCAGTGCTGTTTAGATTAAAAAAAAAATACAGATATTTAACATGCAAAAACAATTAACAAAAAAACTCTTTATGCTGTTATGTTAGATAATGGTTTATTTGATATGATTCAGACAGCAAAACATGATATCTGTGCTTCTAAGGCTTTCAGAAAAGTCATAGCAATACCAGAGAGTACCGTCTTAGCAGGAAGTGCCAACTGCACAAAATAATTCCTAGTATCGCTGTCTCCCTTTTCATCTCCAGCCCCACTGGCTGTGCACTTCCTGTCTTCCCATTGTCTCTTCTGCATACATTTAGCACAGAGCCTTTGACCTCCCCTCCAGGTGCTCTGTTTCCCTTCTGCCTTCAGCCCCTTTCAGAAGCCCTTTTAATGTTTATGCATATTCTCTGTTTTGCATATACTACTTTTAAATTAATATAGTCAAGTTTTTTGTTTTGCCTTTTCTGCTTGGCCCATTTTGCAGGCAGGTTGTATTTTTAAACTCTATATATCATGTTATATAAGTTCTGCAGCTACAATCTAATAAATTCAGGGATTTTATACCATAGAAGTGGTAGTTAGGATGTACAGTATCAGTCAAATGTTTGGAGACAACAACACCATCTTTATTGTTGTGTAAAATAGTAATAAACTGCTACTGTGTTTAATAGAATCAGGTTTATTTTGCAGAAACAGTACTAATGTCTCCTTGTATAAAATGTTCTTTCTTCTCTTCCCAGGCTGATTATTTCTCTTGCATCGCCACCATAGTCTACATCCGTAAAGAGAACTGCTTATATCAGGCCTGTCCTAGTAAAGACTGCAACAAGAAGGTGGTGGACCAGCAGAATGGCATGTACCGCTGTGAGAAATGCGACAAAGAGTTCCCTGACTTCAAATATCGTCTCATGTTCTCGGTAAGGGACTTGCCCTTGGCTCTCCTGCCCCTTCTGAAATACCACATCAAACTCCTCCAGTCAGTATTTTCTGGTTGTCCTAAAATAAATATCTCTGCCATCCCCATTTATGCTTTCTGAAAATAGTCATTTCTGAAATGACTTGGTAACAGTTTTAGTTGCTGTTTTCTTGCTCTAAAAGCATCGTTCATCTGAGGCCACTCTCTGTTTTGCAGGTTATCAGCTCAGACTGGTTTGTTAATTGTCCCTTTTTGTATTTAAAACTGCATCTGGAATTCCAGGACAGGATAGAAATGGGCAAATAAATCTTGCTGCTGGTCGGCAGCCAAAAATTTTGTAAAAATAGAAACTTACAACTCCATTTGGCTCCAGCATCCAGACATGTAGAAATGTCCATTTCTCTTGTTTTTCATCCCATCTACAGAGCACATCACTGTCTTCAACACTGGATCTTATGTGCATGGCCTCTCATTTTTTCCAAAATTTTTCCAAACCAAATTTTCCCCAATTTTTCCAAACCAAATTTTTCAATTCAGTCTAGCCTGTATCCTTTGGACGTGACTTCTAGCCAACTAGGAGTGAAGGGATTGTTTTGTGCTTTTTATGAATTGTCATTTCATTCTGACAGGCCAACATTGCTGATTTTGGAGACAACCAATGGGTGACTTGCTTTCAGGAGAGTGCCGAGACCCTCCTGGGCCAAAATGCAGGTTATCTCGGCCAACTCAAGGACTCCGTGAGTTTCTTCTTCCAGTCTGCTTCTCACTCATTCTTTTTTCTATGCTTTCCATCCGTGCGCTACATAAGTATGGCCTCAAGGATTGGCCAGCGTATTACAAAGACGTTTTGAGAAGCGGCACATTGTGTATGAATTGGAGTTCTTTCTGTGGTGTGTTTATGAAATAGGCTTTTAAGCCCAAGGATCTTACTCCAAGAGGTTGATTCAATCTCACATGGAGTTTTCTTTTTCAATGTGGTGTTTGTAATCCTCTTATGTTATTGTCTTGCCTTGCTTTTACAGAACGAACCTGCATTCGATGAGATCTTTCAGCATGCAAACTTCAACACTTTTGTCTTCCGGAACCGAGCGAAGCTGGAAACCTACAATGTAAGCTCATCAGAAAATATAGATTGGTTAGATTAGATTGATTTCTTAAGGATCATGTCACATGAAAACCTGCTGAAAATTGAGCTTTGCCATCACAGGAATAAGTTACATTTCAAAATGTAGCCTTGATAGAAAACAGTAATATTGTGGAATTCTAAATTAAAATAATTTGTATTTCTAGGCAATAAATGCAGCATTGATACTCATACTTTTTTTTTTGTTTGTTTCAAAGAGTAATGTACATAAATACATGCAAATTATTATAGAGTAGGTGTAAAATGTAACCTGTTTCATACACACTATAACAAACTACTGCATCTCTCTCCACCGAAGGGGTCTTTGGCTTGAAAAATGTTGAAGACCCCTTTCTTGTTACTTCCTAACAAATTTAGCTGAAATTGCTTACAAACCAGGGATGAAAGAATAATTTTCAAACTGTATATCACAATGTTTTTTGCACCTTTTGATGTGATTGAGGTTTATGGAAATGGGCACAGCATCTCTGGCCCCGCCTCCATCACCGTGCCGATGATAAAAAAATAAAAAATTGCTCTGCACCTTGTTCTTTCTCTGCATGACATGCTACATGAGAGCCGTGTGAGAACCACGTTGACAGATTAGCTGTGAATATTGAGGATGTTGTTGTTTCTGTGGACCTGAAGCAAAGAACACCACCTACTTCATTTGCCTTTCTCGAACACACCTGCTGACAAACGTAATGCAAAGTACACCATCTCAGCATTTTCTTTTATCCCCTTCTTTCTCCTTGTTACGAGTTGAGATTCATGTTACTTTCTCAAAATTCAAATTAACTTAAATTTGAGTCCATTTCATATTAGCTACATATAATTTATAGCTTTAAATTGGCTAGCTTATTTTTTTAATCGAGTTAGGCATAAAGCTGTGCTGCAGTCGATCTCTGTGTAATGTGATTTTATTATTCTGCAGGGAAATTAGTATGCATCTAAAATGCTGTATCAGTATCTGAATTCCCAGCCATCATATTGCTGGAGATCGTTATATTCCAAGTTTAGATAATGAAATCAGAATACAAGGCTACAGTCAGCACTGGGGAAGGTCACCTTTAACTTTGGTGTAGGAAAATATGGATCTTCTCAGGGTTAGTTTCTTCAGGTATAGACGTGAAGAGGAGACATTTGGAATAAACTATTCTGAGTTTTATTCAGTTGACTAAATGGGACCTTTACTTAAATATCAGACTAAATGGAGGCCATTTCGTACAATAAAGTCAAGTCATGATTGAATAAATACAACCAAGATTTGCTTATTCATGGAAAAAAAACTGAAATGTGAGGGAATTTTGAAATTGTGATTTTGTGATATATATATATATAAATCCTTAAGGAATTTTATCTGTTCTGTTCATTAGTTGGAAATGTGGGGCAGATGATTAATAATGGTTAAAATGGCATTATTCATACTTTTAATTGGACATTAAAAAAAAAAAAGTATTGGGAAAAATAAATGTATGTAGAAACATACATAATTGGATCGTGTTTTAATAACTACTATAATTATTTAGATTAAACCAGTTGTCTGAACATCTTTGTGTAAAGACGTGGTGAATCCCGCGGGGTGTGAAACTTTTCTACACGCATATGCAATTAGTGAAAGAGACCAGTGAACCCAAGAAGTAGTATTTAGATGTTTTCCTGCCTCCTACTCAAGATTTTTTTTTCTGCAGATGATCTAATTGTAATCGAGACATAAGCAAGCTGCGGTAAGATGACGTTTAAAAGAAGGTTTTCTTATTTCATAGTTATTAAATGTTAGCCAGATTGTATGCACTAATTTGCTTGATATTAGATTGCTAGATTAGATTACTGTTCCATCTTTTTTTAGTACTGCTGTGTCTGTTTGTTAAAATATCTACAGGCTGTTTGGTAATAATTTTTGAGGCTTTTGAATATATGTGATAGAACAGCATTTGTCATAAACCATTACAGGCAATGAACTTTTACTTTACAACACAGTCCAGTGCTCAGAGAGCAAAACTCAAGGGTTTGGAGGTTCGTCTCTGAGAAATATGCAGTCAGTGGTTTGAGGTTGAGGTGTATTTGGTTTAAGTTTGTTGCCATCAAGGACTCTAAAGGAAGATTAAATCTGCAAATGACTAATAGAAGAAATTTGGTGGAAGATTCTTTTGCCTATCATCTGCATGCATCTTTAAGATTGTGCTAGACCTAGTTCTGTGATGCCAAAACAACATAAAATCTTAAATGCTGCTTATGCTATTTCATTTCACTTTTTTTTCTGTACTGTGGGTCTTAATGGGAATTATTTTATTAAAGCTTATTAATGTATGGCAGATTTACATTTAATTTGCCCTTTGTCTCTGAGGCAATATCACATTAAAAGATATTTAATGCCTGCAGTTGTGGTTAAGAAGGTTTATTTAGGGGTCATAAGAAAATACTCAGCATTCATCTAAAAATGTGAATGTCTATTAACAGGTTATTCTTGGCTTGTACCTCTACACTACTTTTTTTCCCCCTCCCAAGATCATTCCCTGTTTATACGTACTTCAGGATTATAACTCAAAATGCTTGCTGCTGATTTGTGCTTAAAAATAGGAACCGTTCATATTCAAACTAAAAATATTAATTCCCCTAGGAGACCTTACAATAGTGTTGTTTTTGGTGGCCTGTTTTAATTTTAGTTTTAGTCTAGTCTTTGTGTGAAGCTGTCATGTTATTTTATTTTTTTTATTCGTGTTAGTGACGTTCATACATAATTATATTATTGTTACCTTAATAGACTCAATACCTCCATTCCAGACACTGAAGATGCTCTGATTTGAATTTACAACATTTTACCAGCAAAACATGTAAGAATTATACACATCGGTCTCTTTCTCGGTGTCAGACTTAATTTAGTTTGTTGTCGTCTTTTTAAATAATGCAGAGTGGGCCTTGAGGAAGTGACTGCACAGTGCAGCCCCTGGAGTGAGACACAGGAAACCGAAATACTGCAAACTAATAATTATAATGCTACTAAACGAGACAAAATAACGTATAACATTTAGTTTTGTCTCGTTTTGGTCAATGAAAATGAAAAGACTTTTTAGCATAGTTTTTATTTTGCAAACCAAATTTAGTCTAATTTTTATTTGTCAACAATATTGCATTATGCATTTAATTATAGTAATCGTCACATGACCAGCATTTACGTTTCGTCTCGTTTTCTTTACGTGGTAAAGGTTCGTCGACGATGATATTTAGTCATAATTCTTGTTGTTGAAAGCAACACTACCTTACAACTACTTCTGGATGAGGATGAGTTGAAAAATTTGAGGACGTGGATGCAAATCCTTTTTGTTTTGTCTTCATAGGACGAATCTCGCATTAAAGTGACAGTGGTGGACGCCAAGCCAGTGGACCACAGAGAATACAGCAAACGGCTGATCATCAACATAAGGAAAATGGCTGCTCAGTAGAACAACTGACAGTGTTACACAGAACAAAACCCTACAAAGTCATTGTGTGGAACTTTTGAGTTACTTATGGTATCGTGCATACTAATTGTATAGCATCTCTAAAGTCTCTTTTTATGCTTTTTTTTAGTTTATTTTTTCCCCTCTGTTTTGTATTTCAGTCAGTAATTTCACAATACCTTTTTCAAAAACTCCAAGATCAGATTAGCTTGTGCTGCTGTCCCCAGGGTTGACTGATTGGAAAGGGCCTGGAGTTCTTTAGAAATTGCTGACGTATTTTGTGAAGTGAAGATTGTAGAAGAGACAAATTGAGAAAGAAATGGTCTTGGAGTTTGGAGAATTATAAATCAGTGCACATTCAGGGGTCTGCTGCTGTGATTTAGGTCGGCTAGAGAAAAGTACAACCCTCTGTCTGTAAGAATGCCTGGACCAAACCTGCAGAACATTTGATAATCCTGTTCACACTCTTGCTTACCAGGCACACACTGTATTTATATAGATATAACTGTATGTCTCCTATACAAATAATAAAGCTGTTTGTGTTCTCGAGTCAGTGTTTGTGGTTTTATCTTTTTGGTAACACTTTCTATGAAGCCTGTATTTATAATACATTATAAGGGTATTCTTAAAGCATTATAATGACTGCATAATGCATCGTAATAAAACTTATGTTGTATCATCTCATTAATATTCATAAGAACAGTTTTAATTATTATAAAATGTACTTATTTGTGGTTCTA